>NC_048581.1:2897502-3197502 GCF_013265735.2 Oncorhynchus mykiss | reverse complement strand
CGACCTAGAGCCGTCTTGACACTGAATTGATCACAGTGGGGATTGGTGCGGTCTGTAGGGGGGAGGGGCCAGGGTGACTGGGTTCTGTCACAGACCAGCTAGATCTACTGCCTCTACTATATTTTGACAGACGAGCTAGATATACTGTCTTTATTATATTATGCGAGACCAGCTAGATCTACTTTACTATATTATGAAAGACCAGCTAGATCTACTATATTTTTTACATTATGACAGACCAGCTAGATCAAATCAAATCAAATTTATTTATATAGCCCTTCGTACATCAGCTGATATCTCAAAGTGCTGTACAGAAACCCAGCCTAAAACCCCAAACAGCAAGCAATGCAGGTGTAGAAGCACGGTGGCTAGGAAAAACTCCCTAGAAAGGCCAAAACCTAGGAAGAAACCTAGAGAGGAACCAGGCTATGTGGGGTGGCCAGTCCTCTTCTGGCTGTGCCGGGTGGAGATTATAACAAAACATGGTCAAGATGTTCAAATGTTCATAAATGACCAGCATGGTCGAATAATAATAAGGCAGAATAGTTGAAACTGGAGCAGCAGCACAGTCAGGTGGACTGGGGACAGCAAGGAGTCATCATGTCAGGTATTCCTGGGGCATGGTCCTAGGGCTCAGGTCCTCCGAGAGAGAGAAAGAAAGAGAGAATTAGAGAGAGCATATGTGGGATGGCCAGTCCTCTTCTGGCTGTGCCGGGTGGAGATTATAACAGAACATGGCCAAGATGTTCAAATGTTCATAAATGACCAGCATGGTCGAATAATAATAAGGCAGAACAGTTGAAACTGGAGCAGCAGCACAGCCAGGTGGACTGGGGACAGCAAGGAGTCATCATGTCAGGTAGTCCTGGGGCTCAGGTCCTCCGAGAGAGAGAAAGAGAGAAGGAGAGAATTAGAGAACGCACACTTAGATTCACACAGGACACAGAATAGGACAGGAGAAGTACTCCAGATATAACAAACTGACCCTAGCCCCCCGACACATAAACTACTGCAGCATAAATACTGGAGGCTGAGACAGGAGGGGTCAGGAGACACTGTGGCCCACTCCGAGGACACCCCCGGACAGGGCCAAACAGGAAGGATATAACCCCACCCACTTTGCCAAAGCACAGCCCCCACACCACTAGAGGTGGTGACCACTTGACCACTAGATCAAGTGTCTCTACTATATTATGACAGACCAGCTAGATCAAGTGTCTCTACTATATTATGACAGACCAGCTAGATCAAGTGTCTCTACTATATTATGACAGACCAGCTAGATCTACTGTCGCTTCTATATTATGACAGACCAGCTAGATCTACTGTCTCTATTATATTATGACAGACCAGCTAGATCAAGTGTCTCTACTATATTATGACAGACCAGCTAGATCTACTGTCTCCTCTATATTATGACAGACCAGCTAGATCTACTGTCTCCTCTATATTATGACAGACCAGCTAGATCTACTGTCTCTATTATATTATGACAGACCAGATAGATCTACTGTCCCTATTATATTATGACAGACCAGCTAGATCTACAGTCTCTACTATATTATGACAGACCAGCTAGAGCTACTGTATCTATTATATTATGACAGACCTGCTAGATCTACTGTCTCTACTATAGTATGGCAGACCTGCTAGATCTACTGTCTCTACTATAGTATGACAGACCAGCTAGAACTACATTCTCTACTATAACGTGAAAAACCAGCTAGAACTACTGTCTCTATTATATTATGACAGACCAGCTAGATATACTGTCTCTACTAATTTATGACAAACCAGCTAGATCTACTGTGCGTTCTATAGTATCACAGACCAGCTAGATCTAATGTCTCTATTACATTATGACAGACCTGCTAGATCTACTGTCTGCACTATATTTTGACAGACGAGCTAGATTTACTGTCTTTATCATTTTATGCGAGACCAGCTAGATCTACCTTCTCTACTATGTTATGATAGACCAGATAGATCTACCTTCTCTACTATATTACGATAGAGCAGCTAGATCTGCTGTCTCTTCTATTTTATGACAGACCAGCTAGATCTACTGTCTCTATTATATTATGACAGACCAGCTAGATCTATTGTCTCTATTATATTATGACAGACCAGATGGATCTACTGTCCCTGTTATATTATGACAGACCAGCTAGATCTACAGTCTCTACTATATTATGACAGACCAGCTAGATCTACTGTATCTATTATATTATGACAGACCAGCTAGATCTTCTGTCTCTACTATATTATGAAAGACCAGCCAGATCTTCAGTCTCTACTCTACTATGACAGGCCAGCAAGACCTACTCTATCTATTATACTATGACAGACCAGCTATATCTACTGTATCTATTATATTATGACAGACCAGCTAGATCTACTGTCTCTACTATATTATGACAGACCAGCTAGATCTACTGTCTCTACTATAATATGACAGACGAGCTAGATCTACTGTCTCTATTATATTATGACAGACGAGCTAGATCTAGTGTCTCTGCTATATTACGACAGACCAGCTAGATCTAATGTCTCTAATATATTATGACAGACCAGCCAAATCTACAGTCTCTACTATATTATGACAGACCAGACAGGTCTACTGTCTCTACTATATTATGACAGACCAGCTAGATCTACTGTCTCTACTATATTATGACAGACCAGCTAGTTCTAATGTCTCTTCTATTTTATGACAGACCACCTAGATCTACTATCTCTATAACATTATGACAGACCAGCTAGATCTACTGTTTCTATTATATTATGACAGACCAGATGGATCTACTGTCCCTAGTATATTATGACAGACCAGCTAGATCTACAGTCTCTACTATATTATGACAGACCAGCTAGATCTACTGTCTCTACTATAGTATGACAGACCAGCTAGATCTACTGTATCTATTATATTATGACAGACCAGCTAGATCTTCTGTCTTTACTATATTATGACAGACCAGCCAGATCTTCAGTATCTACTCTACTATGACAGGCCAGCAAGATCTACTCTATCTATTATACTATGACAGACCAGCTATATCTACTATATCTATTATATTATGACAGACCGGCTAGATCTACTGTCTCTACTATATTACGACAGACCAGCTAGATCTACTGTCTCTACTATATTATGACAGACCAGCTAGATCTACTGTCTCTATTATATTATGACAGACCAGCTAGATCTACTGGCACTATTATATTATGACAGACAAGCTAGATCTACTGTCTCTACTATATTATGACAGACCTGCTAGATCTACTGTTTACAATACATTATGACAGACCAGCTAGAACTACTGTCCCTATTATATTATTACAGACCAGTTAGATCTACTGTCTGTACTATATTACGACAGACCAGACAGATCTACTGTCTATATTATATTACGACAGACTAGCCAAATCTACTGCCTATACTATATTTTGACAGACGAGCTAGATATACTGTCTTTATTATATTATGCGAGACCAGCTAGATCTACTTTCTCCACTATATTATGAAAGACCAGCTAGATCTACTGTCTCTATTATATTATGACAAACAAGCTAGATCTACTGTCTCTACTATATTATGACAGACCAGCTAGATCTACTGTTTACAATACATTATGACAGACCAGCTATGTCTACTGTCTCTACTATATTATGACAGACCAGCGAGATCTACTCTCTCTATTATATTATGACAGACCAGCTAGACCGACTGTCTCTACTATATTATGACAGACCGGCCAGATCTACAGTCTCTACTATATTATGACAGACCAGCTTGATTTACTGTCTCTACTATATTATGACAGACCAGCCAGATCTACTGTCTCTATTATATTATGACAGACGAGCTAGATCTACTGTCTCTACTATATTATGACAGACCAGCTAGGTCTACTGTCTCTACTATATTATGACAGACCAGCTAGATCTACTGTCTCTACTATATTATGACAGACCGGCCAGATCTACAGTGTCTACTATATTATGACAGACCAGCTTGATCTACTGTCTCTACTATATTATGACAGACCAGCTAGATCTACTGTCTCTATTATATTATGACAGACAAGCTAGATCTACTGTCTCTACTATATTATGACAGACCAGCTAGATCTAATGTCTCTAATATGTTATGACAGACCAGCCAAATCTACAGTCTCTACTATATTTTGACAGACCACCTAGATCTACTATCTCTATAACATTATGACAGACCAGCTAGATCTACTGTCTCTATTATATTATGACAGACCAGCTTGATCTACTGTCTCTACTATATTATGACAGACCAGCTAGATCTACTGTCTCTATTATATTATGACAGACAAGCTAGATCTACTGTCTCTACTATATTATGACAGACCAGCTAGATCTAATGTCTCTAATATGTTATGACAGACCAGCCAAATCTACAGTCTCTACTATATTTTGACAGACCACCTAGATCTACTATCTCTATAACATTATGACAGACCAGCTAGATCTACTGTATCTATTATAATATGACAGACGAGCTAGATCTACTGTCTCTATTATGTTATGACAGACGAGCTAGATCTAGTGTCTCTACTATATCATGACAGACCAGCCAAATCTACAGTCTCTACTATATTATGACAGACCAGACAGGTCTACTGTCTCTACTATATTATGACAGACCAGCTAGATCTACTGTCTCTACTATATTATGACAGACCAGCTAGTTCTAATGTCTCTTCTATTTTATGACAGACCACCTAGATCTACTATCTCTATAACATTATGACAGACCAGCTAGATCTACTGTCTCTATTATATTATGACAGACCAGATGGATCTACTGTCCCTAGTATATTATGACAGACCAGCTAGATCTACAGTCTCTATTATATTATGACAGACCAGCTAGATCTTCTGTCTCTACTATATTATGAAAGACCAACCAGATCTTCAGTCTCTACTCTACTATGACAGGCCAGCAAGACCTACTCTATCTATTATACTATGACAGAACAGCTATATCTACTGTATCTATTATATTATGACAGACCGGCTAGATCTACTGTCTCTACTATATTATGACAGACCAGCTAGATCTACTGTCTCTACTATAATATGACAGACCAGCTAGATCTACTGTCTCTATTATATTATGACAGACCAGCTGGATCTACTATCTCTATTATACTATGACAGACCAGCTAGATCTACTGTCTCTACTATATAATGACAGACCAGCTAGATCTACATTCTCTACTATATTATGACAGACCAGCTAGAACTACTGTCCCTATTATATTATTACAGACCAGTTAGATCTACTGTCTGTACTATATTACGACAGACCAGACAGATCTACTGTCTATATTATATTACGACAGACCAGCCAAATCTACTGCCTATACTATATTTTGACAGACGAGCTAGATATACTGTCTTTATTATGCGAGACCAGCTAGATCTACTTTCTCTACTATATTATGAAAGACCAGCTAGATCTACTGTCTCTATTATATTATGACAGACCAGCTAGATCTTCTGTCTCTACTATATTATGAAAGACCAACCAGATCTTCAGTCTCTACTCTACTATGACAGGCCAGCTAGATCTACTGTTTACAATACATTATGACAGACCAGCTATGTCTACTGTCTCTACTATATTATGACAGACCAGCGAGATCTACTCTCTCTATTATATTATGACAGACCAGATGGATCTACTGTCCCTATTATAATATGACAGACCAGCTAGATCTACAGTCTCTACTATATTATGACAGACCAGCTAGATCTACTGTATCTATTATATTATGACAGACCGGCTAGATCTACTGTCTCTACTATATTATGACAGACCAGCTAGATCTACTGTCTCTACTATAATATGACAGACCAGCTAGATCTACTATCTCTATTATATTATGACAGACCAGCTGGATCTACTGTCTCTATTATACTATGACAGACCAGCTAGATCTACATTCTCTACTATATTATGACAGACCAGCTAGAACTACTGTCCCTATAATATTATTACAGACCAGTTAGATCTACTGTCTGTACTATATTACGACAGACCAGACAGATCTACTGTCTATATTATATTACGACAGACCAGCCAAATCTACTGCCTATACTATATTTTGACAGGCGAGTTAGATATACTGTCTTTATTATATTATGCGAGACCAGCTAGATCTACTTTCTCTACTATATTATGAAAGACCAGCTAGATCTACTGTCTCTATTATATTATGACAGACAAGCTAGATCTACTGTCTCTACTATATTATGACAGACCAGCTAGATCTACTGTTTACAATACATTATGACAGACCAGCTATGTCTACTGTCTCTACTATATTATGACAGACCAGCGAGATCTACTCTCTCTATTATATTATGACAGACCAGCTAGATCTACTGTATCTATTATATTATGACAGACCAGCTAGATCTACTGTCTCTACTATATTATGACAGACCAGCCAGATCTAAAGTCTCTACAACATTATAAAAGACCAGCTAGATCTACTGTCTCTATTATATTATGACAGACCAGTTAGATCTACTGTCTGTACAATATTACGACAGACCAGACAGATCTACTGTCTATACCATATTTTCACAGACGAGCTAGATCTACTGTATCTATTATATTATGACAGACCAGCTAGATCTATTGTCTCTACTATATTATGACAGACCAGCGAGATCTACTCTCTCTATTATATTATGACAGACCAGCTAGATCTACTGTATCTATTATATTATGACAGACCAGCTAGATCTATTGTCTCTACTATATTATGACAGACCAGCGAGATCTACTCTCTCTATTATATTATGACAGACCAGCTAGATCTACTGTCTTTATTATATTATGCGAGACCAGCTTGATCTACTTTCTCTACTATATTATGAAAGACCAGCTAGATCTACTATCTTTATTGCATTATGACAGACCAGCTAGATCTACTGTCTCTATTATATTATGACAGACCAGCTAGATCTACAGTCCCTACTATATTATGGCAGACCAGCTAGATCTACTGTCTCTACTATATTTTGACCGACCAGCTAGATCTACTGTATCTATTATATTGTGACAGACCAGCTAGATCAACTGTCTCTACCATATTATGACAGACCAGCTAGATCTACTGTCTCTATTATATTATGACAGAGAAGCTAGATCTACTGTCTCTACTATATTATGACAGACCAGCTAGATCTACTGTTTACAATACATTATGACAGACCAGCTAGAACTACTGTCCCTATTATATTATTACAGACCAGTTAGATCTACTGTCTGTACTATATTACGACAGACCAGACAGATCTACTGTCTATATTATATTACGACAGACCAGCCAAATCTACTGCCTATACTATATTTTGACAGACGAGCTAGATATACTGTCTTTATTATATTATGCGAGACCAGATGGATCTACTTTCTCTACTATATTATGAAAGACCAGCTAGATCTACTGTCTCTATTATATTATGACAGACAAGCTAGATCTACTGTCTCTACTATATTATGACAGACCAGCTAGATCTACTGTTTACAATACATTATGACAGACCAGCTATGTCTACTGTCTCTACTATATTATGAAAGACCAGCGAGATCTACTCTCTCTATTATATTATGACAGACCAGCTAGATCTACTGTATCTATTATATTATGACAGACCAGCTAGATCTACTGTCTCTTCTATATTATGACAGACCAGCGAGATCTACTCTCTCTATTATATTATGACAGACCAGCTAGATCTACTGTATCTATTATATTATGACAGACCAGCTAGATCTACTGTCTCTACAACATTATGACAGACCAGCTAGATCTACTGCCTCTAATATATTTTGACAGACGAGCTAGATATACTGTCTCTATTATATTATGACAGACCAGCTAGATCTACTGTCTCTATTATATTATGACAGACCAGCTGGATCTACTGTCTCTATTATATTATGACAGACCAGCTAGATCTACTGTCTCTATTATATTATGACAGACCAGATGGATCTACTTTCCCTAGTATATTATGACAGACCAGCTAGATCTACAGTCTCTACTATATTATGACAGACCAGCTAGATCTACTGTATCTATTATATTATGACAGACCAGCTAGATCTTCAGTATCTACTCTACTATGACAGGCCAGCAAGATCTACTCTATCTATTATACTATGACAGACCAGCTATATCTACTATATCTATTATATTATGACAGACCGGCTAGATCTTCAGTCTCTACTATATTACGACAGACCAGCTAGATCTACTGTCTCTACTATATTATGACAAACCAGCTAGATCTACTGTCTCTATTATATTATGACAGACCAGCTAGATCTACTGTCTCTATTATATTATGACAGACAAGCTAGATCTACTGTCTCTACTATATTATGACAGACCTGCTAGATCTCCTGTTTACAATACATTATGACAGACCAGCTAGAACTACTGTCCCTATTATATTATTACAGACCAGTTAGATCTACTGTCTGTACTATATTACGACAGACCAGACAGATCTACTGTCTATATTATATTACGACAGACTAGCCAAATCTACTGCCTATACTATATTTTGACAGACAAGCTAGATATACTGTCTTTATTATATTATGCGAGACCAGCTAGATCTACTTTCTCTACTATATTATGAAAGACCAGCTAGATCTACTGTCTCTATTATATTATGACAAACAAGCTAGATCTACTGTCTCTACTATATTATGACAGACCAGCTAGATCTACTGTTTACAATACATTATGACAGACCAGCTATGTCTACTGTCTCTACTATATTATGACAGACCAGCGAGATCTACTCTCTCTATTATATTATGACAGACCAGCTAGATCTACTGTATCTATTATATTATGACAGACCAGCTAGATCTACTGTCTCTTCTATAGTATGACAGACCAGCGAGATCTACTCTCTCTATTATATTATGACAGACCAGCTAGATCTACTGTATCTATTATATTATGACAGACCAGCTAGATCTACTGCCTCTACTATATTATGACAGACCAGCCAGATCTACAGTCTCTACTATATTATGACAGACCAGCTAGATCTACTGCCTCTAATATATTTTGACAGACCAGCTAGATCTACTGTCTCTTCTATATTATGACAGACCAGCGAGATCTACTCTCTCTATTATATTATGACAGACCAGCTAGATCTACTGTATCTATTATATTATGACAGACCAGCTAGATCTACTGTCTCTATTATATTATGACAGACCAGCTAGATCTACAGTCCCTACTATATTATGGCAGACCAGCTAGATCTACTGTCTCTACTATATTTTGACCGACCAGCTAGATCTACTGTATCTATTATATTGTGACAGACCAGCTAGATCAACTGTCTCTACCATATTATGACAGACCAGCTAGATCTACTGTCTCTATTATATTATGACAGAGAAGCTAGATCTACTGTCTCTACTATATTATGACAGACCAGCTAGATCTACTGTTTACAATACATTATGACAGACCAGCTAGAACTACTGTCCCTATTATATTATTACAGACCAGTTAGATCTACTGTCTGTACTATATTACGACAGACCAGACAGATCTACTGTCTATATTATATTACGACAGACCAGCCAAATCTACTGCCTATACTATATTTTGACAGACGAGCTAGATATACTGTCTTTATTATATTATGCGAGACCAGATGGATCTACTTTCTCTACTATATTATGAAAGACCAGCTAGATCTACTGTCTCTATTATATTATGACAGACAAGCTAGATCTACTGTCTCTACTATATTATGACAGACCAGCTAGATCTACTGTTTACAATACATTATGACAGACCAGCTATGTCTACTGTCTCTACTATATTATGAAAGACCAGCGAGATCTACTCTCTCTATTATATTATGACAGACCAGCTAGATCTACTGTATCTATTATATTATGACAGACCAGCTAGATCTACTGTCTCTACTATATTATGACAGACCAGCCAGATCTACAGTCTCTACTATATTATGACAGACCAGCTAGATCTACTGCCTCTAATATATTTTGACAGACGAGCTAGATATACTGTCTTTATTATATTATGACAGACCAGCTAGATCTACTGCCTCTAATATATTTTGACAGACGAGCTAGATATACTGTCTTTATTGTATTATGCGAGACCAGCTAGATCTACTTTCTCTACTATATTATAAAAGACCAGCTAGATCTACTGTCTCTATTATATTATGACAGACCAGCTGGATCTACTGTCTCTATTATATTATGACAGACCAGCTAGATCTACTGTCTCTATTATATTATGACAGACCAGATGGATCTACTTTCCCTAGTATATTATGACAGACCAGCTAGATCTACAGTCTCTACTATATTATGACAGACCAGCTAGATCTACTGTCTCTACTATAGTATGACAGACCAGCTAGATCTACTGTATCTATTATATTATGACAGACCAGCTAGATCTTCTGTCTTTACTATATTATGACAGACCAGCCAGATCTTCAGTATCTACTCTACTATGACAGGCCAGCAAGATCTACTCTATCTATTATACTATGACAGACCAGCTATATCTACTATATCTATTATATTATGACAGACCGGCTAGATCTTCAGTCTCTACTATGTTACGACAGACCAGCTAGATCTACTGTCTCTACTATATTATGACAAACCAGCTAGATCTACTGTCTCTATTATACTATGACAGACCAGCTATATCTACTATATCTATTATATTATGACAGACCGGCTAGATCTTCAGTCTCTACTATGTTACGACAGACCAGCTAGATCTACTGTCTCTACTATATTATGACAAACCAGCTAGATCTACTGTCTCTATTATATTATGACAGACCAGCTAGATCTACTGTCTCTATTATATTATGACAGACAAGCTAGATCTACTGTCTCTACTATATTATGACAGACCTGCTAGATCTCCTGTTTACAATACATTATGACAGACCAGCTAGAACTACTGTCCCTATTATATTATTACAGACCAGTTAGATCTACTGTCTGTACTATATTACGACAGACCTGACAGATCTACTGTCTATATTATATTACGACAGACCAGCCAAATCTACTGCCTATACTATATTTTGACAGACGAGCTAGATATACTGTCTTTATTATATTATGCGAGACCAGCTAGATCTACTTTCTCTACTATATTATGAAAGACCAGCTAGATCTACTGTCTCTATTATATTATGACAAACAAGCTAGATCTACTGTCTCTACTATATTATGACAGACCAGCTAGATCTACTGTTTACAATACATTATGACAGACCAGCTATGTCTACTGTCTCTACTATATTATGACAGACCAGCGAGATCTACTCTCTCTATTATATTATGACAGACCAGCTAGATCTACTGTATCTATTATATTATGACAGACCAGCTAGATCTACTGTCTCTTCTATATTATGACAGACCAGCGAGATCTACTCTCTCTATTATATTATGACAGACCAGCTAGATCTACTGTATCTATTATATTATGACAGACCAGCTAGATCTACTGTCTCTACTATATTATGACAGACCAGCCAGATCTACAGTCTCTACTATATTATGACAGACCAGCTAGATCTACTGCCTCTAATATATTTTGACAGACGAGCTAGATATACTGTCTTTATTATATTATGCGAGACCAGCCAGATCTACTTTCTCTACTATATTATAAAAGACCAGCTAGATCTACTGTCTCTATTATATTATGACAGACCAGCTGGATCTACTGTCTCTATTATATTATGACAGACCAGCTAGACCAACTGTCTCTACTATATTATGACAGACCGGCCAGATCTACAGTCTCTACTATATTATGACAGACCAGCTTGATTTACTGTCTCTACTATATTATGACAGACCAGCCAGATCTACTGTCTCTATTATATTATGACAGACGAGCTAGATCTACTGTCTCTACTATATTATGACAGACCAGCTAGGTCTACTGTCTCTACTATATTATGACAGACCAGCTAGATCTACTGTCTCTACTATATTATGACAGACCGGCCAGATCTACAGTGTCTACTATATTATGAAAGACCAGCTTGATCTACTGTCTCTACTATATTATGACAGACCAGCTAGATCTACTGTCTCTATTATATTGTGACAGACAAGCTAGATCTACTGTCTCTACTATATTATGACAGACCAGCTAGATCTAATGTCTCTATTATATTATGACAGACCAGCTAGATCTACTGTCTCTATTATATTATGACAGACAAGCTAGATCTACTGTCTCTACTATATTATGACAGACCTGCTAGATCTACTGTTTACAATACATTATGACAGACCAGCTAGAACTACTGTCCCTATTATATTATTACAGACCAGTTAGATCTACTGTCTGTACTATATTACGACAGACCAGACAGATCTACTGTCTATATTATATTACGACAGACTAGCCAAATCTACTGCCTATACTATATTTTGACAGACGAGCTAGATATACTGTCTTTATTATATTATGCGAGACCAGCTAGATCTACTTTCTCTACTATATTATGAAAGACCAGCTAGATCTACTGTCTCTATTATATTATGACAAACAAGCTAGATCTACTGTCTCTACTATATTATGACAGACCAGCTAGATCTAATGTCTCTAATATATTATGACAGACCAGCCAAATCTACAGTCTCTACTATATTTTGACAGACCACCTAGATCTACTATCTCTATAACATTATGACAGACCAGCTAGATCTACTGTCTCTATTATATTATGACAGACCAGATGGATCTACTGTCCCTATTATATTATGACAGACCAGCTAGATCTACAGTCTCTACTCTACTATGACAGGCCAGCAAGACCTACTCTATCTATTATACTATGACAGAACAGCTATATCTACTGTATCTATTATATTATGACAGACCGGCTAGATCTACTGTCTCTACTATATTATGACAGACCAGCTAGATCTACTGTCTCTACTATAATATGACAGACCAGCTAGATCTACTGTCTCTATTATATTATGACAGACCAGCTGGATCTACTGTCTCTATTATACTATGACAGACCAGCTAGATCTACTGTCTCTACTATATAATGACAGACCAGCTAGATCTACATTCTCTACTATATTATGACAGACCAGCTAGAACTACTGTCCCTATTATATTATTACAGACCAGTTAGATCTTCTGTCTCTACTATATTATGACAGACCAGCTAGATCTACTGTATCTATTATATTATGACAGACCAGCTAGATCTTCTGTCTCTACTATATTATGAAAGACCAACCAGATCTTCAGTCTCTATTATATTATGACAGACCAGCTGGATCGAATGTCTCTATTATACTATGACAGACCAGCTAGATCTACTGTCTCTACTATATAATGACAGACCAGCTAGATCTACATTCTCTACTATATTATGACAGACCAGCTAGAACTACTGTCCCTATTATATTATTACAGACCAGTTAGATCTTCTGTCTCTACTATATTATGACAGACCAGCTAGATCTACTGTATCTATTATATTATGACAGACCAGCTAGATCTTCTGTCTCTACTATATTATGAAAGACCAACCAGATCTTCAGTCTCTACTATATTATGACAGACCAGCTAGATCTACTGTCTCTACTATAATATGACAGACCAGCTAGATCTACTGTCTCTATTATATTATGACAGACCAGCTGGATCTACTGTCTCTATTATACTATGACAGACCAGCTAGATCTACTGTCTCTACTATATAATGACAGACCAGCTAGATCTACATTCTCTACTATATTATGACAGACCAGCTAGAACTACTGTCCCTATTATATTATTACAGACCAGTTAGATCTTCTGTCTCTACTATATTATGACAGACCAGCTAGATCTACTGTATCTATTATATTATGACAGACCAGCTAGATCTTCTGTCTCTACTATATTATGAAAGACCAACCAGATCTTCAGTCTCTACTATATTATGACAGACCAGCTAGAACTACTGTCCCTATTATATTATTACAGACCATATAGATCTACTGTCTGTACTATATTACGACAGACCAGACAGATCTACTGCCTATACTATATTTTGACAAACGAGCTAGATATACTGTCTTTATTATGCGAGACCAGCTAGATCTACTTTCTCTACTATATTATGAAAGACCAGCTAGATCTTCAGTCTCTACTATATTATGAAAGACCAACCAGATCTTCAGTCTC
Organism: Oncorhynchus mykiss; assembly: GCF_013265735.2. NCBI lineage: Eukaryota > Metazoa > Chordata > Actinopteri > Salmoniformes > Salmonidae > Oncorhynchus > Oncorhynchus mykiss. The sequence continues at coordinate 3,183,193 of NC_048581.1, read as the reverse complement.
TACTCTACTATGACAGGCCAGCTAGATCTACTGTTTACAATACATTATGACAGACCAGCTATGTCTACTGTCTCTACTATATTATGACAGACCAGCGAGATCTACTCTCTCTATTATATTATGAAAGACCAGATGGATCTTCTGTCCCTATTATAATATGACAGACCAGCTAGATCTACAGTCTCTACTATATTATGACAGACCAGCTAGATCTACTGTATCTATTATATTATGACAGACCGGCTAGATCTACTGTCTCTACTATATTATGACAGACCAGCTAGATCTACTGTCTCTACTATAATATGACAGACCAGCTAGATCTACTATCTCTATTATATTATGACAGACCAGCTGGATCTACTGTCTCTATTATACTATGACAGACCAGCTAGATCTACATTCTCTACTATATTATGACAGACCAGCTAGAACTACTGTCCCTATAATATTATTACAGACCAGTTAGATCTACTGTCTGTACTATATTACGACAGACCAGACAGATCTACTGTCTATATTATATTACGACAGACCAGCCAAATCTACTGCCTATACTATATTTTGACAGGCGAGCTAGATATACTGTCTTTATTATATTATGCGAGACCAGCTAGATCTACTTTCTCTACTATATTATGAAAGACCAGCTAGATCTACTGTCTCTATTATATTATGACAGACAAGCTAGATCTACTGTCTCTACTATATTATGACAGACCAGCTAGATCTACTGTTTACAATACATTATGACAGACCAGCTATGTCTACTGTCTCTTCTATATTATGACAGACCAGCGAGATCTACTCTCTCTATTATATTATGACAGACCAGCTAGATCTACTGTATCTATTATATTATGACAGACCAGCTAGATCTACTGTCTCTTCTATATTATGACAGACCAGCGAGATCTACTCTCTCTATTATATTATGACAGACCAGCTAGATCTACTGTCTCTAATATATTATGACAGACCAGCTAGATCTACATTCTCTACTATATTATGACAGACCAGCTAGAACTACTGTCTCTATTATATTATGACAGACCAGTTAGACCTACTGTCTGTACAATATTACGACAGACCAGACAGATCTTCTGTCTATACCATATTTTCACAGACGAGCTAGATATACTGTCTTTATTACATTATGACAGACCAGCTAGATCTACTGTCTCTATTATATTATGACAGACCAGCTAGATCTACAGTCCCTACTATATTATGGCAGACCAGCTAGATCTACTGTCTCTACTATATTTTGACCGACCAGCTAGATCTACTGTATCTATTATATTGTGACAGACCAGCTAGATCAACTGTCTCTACCATATTATGACAGACCAGCTAGATCTACTGTCTCTATTATATTATGACAGAGAAGCTAGATCTACTGTCTCTACTATATTATGACAGACCAGCTAGATCTACTGTTTACAATACATTATGACAGACCAGCTAGAACTACTGTCCCTATTATATTATTACAGACCAGTTAGATCTACTGTCTGTACTATATTACGACAGACCAGACAGATCTACTGTCTATATTATATTACGACAGACCAGCCAAATCTACTGCCTATACTATATTTTGACAGACGAGCTAGATATACTGTCTTTATTATATTATGCGAGACCAGATGGATCTACTTTCTCTACTATATTATGAAAGACCAGCTAGATCTACTGTCTCTATTATATTATGACAAACAAGCTAGATCTACTGTCTCTACTATATTATGACAGACCAGCTAGATCTACTGTCTCTATTATATTATGACAGACAAGCTAGATCTACTGTCTCTACTATATTATGACAGACCAGCTAGATCTACTGTTTACAATACATTATGACAGACCAGCTAGACCTACTGTCTCTATTATATTATGACAAACAAGCTAGATCTACTGTCTCTACTATATTATGACAGACCAGCTAGATCTACTGTCTCTATTATATTATGACAGACCAGCTATGTCTACTGTCTCTACTATATTATGAAAGACCAGCGAGATCTACTCTCTCTATTATATTATGACAGACCAGCTAGATCTACTGTATCTATTATATTATGACAGACCAGCTAGATCTACTGTCTCTTCTATATTATGACAGACCAGCGAGATCTACTCTCTCTATTATATTATGACAGACCAGCTAGATCTACTGTATCTATTATATTATGACAGACCAGCTAGATCTACTGTCTCTACTATATTATGACAGACCAGCCAGATCTACAGTCTCTACTATATTATGACAGACCAGCTAGATCTACTGCCTCTAATATATTTTGACAGACGAGCCAGATCTACTGTATCTATTATATTATGACAGACCAGCTAGATCTTCTGTCTCTACTATATTATGAAAGACCAGCGAGATCTACTCTCTCTATTATATTATGACAGACCAGCTAGATCTACTGTATCTATTATATTATGACAGACCAGCTAGATCTACTGTCTCTTCTATATTATGACAGACCAGCTGGATCTACTGTCTCTATTATATTATGACAGACCAGCTAGACCAACTGTATCTACTATATTATGACAGACCAGCCAGATCTACAGTCTCTACTATATTATGACAGACCAGCTAGATCTACTGTCTCTACTATATTATGACAGACCAGCTAGATCTACTGTCTCTATTATATTATGACAGACGAGCTAGATCTACTGTCTCTACTCTATTATGACAGACCAGCTGGATCTACTGTCTCTATTATACTATGACAGACCAGCTAGATCTACTGTCTCTACTATATAATGACAGACCAGCTAGATCTACATTCTCTACTATATTATGACAGACCAGCTAGAACTACTGTCCCTATTATATTATTACAGACCAGTTAGATCTACTGTCAGTACTATATTACGACAGACCAGACAGATCTACTGTCTATATTATATTACGACAGACCAGCCAAATCTACTGCCTATACTATATTTTGACAGACCAGCTAGATATACTGTCTTTATTATATTATGCGAGACCAGCTAGATCTACTTTCTCTACTATATTATGAAAGACCAGCTAGATCTACTGTCTCTATTATATTATGACAGACAAGCTAGATCAACTGTCTCTACTATATTATGACAGACCAGCTAGATCTACTGTTTACAATACATTATGACAGACCAGCTATGTCTACTGTCTCTACTATATTATGACAGACCAGCGAGATCTACTCTCTCTATTATATTATGACAGACCAGCTAGATCTACTGTATCGATTATATTATGACAGACCAGCTAGATCTACTCTCTCTTCTATATTATGACAGACCAGCGAGATCTACTCTCTCTATTAAATTATGTAAGACTTTGTTTACTTGCTGTTTGAGGTGAAGAAAACATTACTTTGAGAAGCTCCACAAATCATTAGTGGTACTTTTCAGACATTCCCAAATAGGTGCATCGCTCTCTGCATCACTCTGCCCTCTGTTTGCTAAAACGCAATTTGGTTGCAGAAACTCCTCCATGCAAATGCAGAAACCGCTAGTTATACCAATACCATAGACCTACTGTAGGACCCATAACTTGACCTAACAACAACATAGACCTACAGAAAGGTGCCTATATTGGAGACCAAAAGTTGTCTGGCACACTGCTTAGGATTTCAACAACTTTAAAATTGTATTTCTTGCATAAAATTGTCGATGTTACTACTAATGGGTAAACAAGACAAAATGACTATTGTTGTTCACTTGACTGTCTTAAGACAAATGTCAAATAATTAACATTCGTTAGACATCATTGTTTGTACAACATCATGGCTACGCTGTTGGCATCACCTTTTTACAGTGTGTTTTTGCTGTTGTGGGCCTTAAACCGCCTGTCTGACTTTTTGTTCTCACAGGAGAGAGACCTGACTATCTTGGATCCTCTGGGGGGCCTCAACAACCTCATGATGCTGACGAGGCAGAGGAGAGTCCCTCCACATCAAAACACCTCAAGAAGCACCAGCAGAGACCCACAGGGAAGAAATCTCATTGCTGCTCTGACTGTGGGAAAGGTTGCAAATCTTCATCAAAACTTAAAATACACCAGAGAACACACACAGGCGAGAAACCTTATAGCTGTGGTCAATGTGGGAAGAGTTTTACTACATCTAGCGGTCTGACAATACACCAGAGAACACACACAGGAGAGAAACCTTATAGCTGTGGTCAATGTGGGAGGAGTTTTACTACATCTGGCGGTCTGACATTACAACAGAGAAGACACACAGGAGAGAAACCTTATAGCTGTGATGAATGTGGGAGGAGTTTTGTTCAATCTAGCCATCTGACTCAACACCAGAGAAACCACACAGGAGAGAAACCTTATAGCTGTGATCAATGTGGGAGGAGTTTTGTTCAATCTAGCCATTTGATTCGACACCAGAGAACACACACAGGAGAGAAATCTCATAGCTGTGATCAATGTGACAAGAGATAATCTGATAAAATATCTCTGATCAAACATCAGAAAATGCATACATGAAGAAGTTGTTTTATGATATCAATGAAAAAATGTCACAATGTAGAATGTTTTAACATTGTCGTAGGAGTATTCTAATGATGTCACAATGTAGAATGTTTTAACATTGTAGTAGGAGTATTTTAATGATGTCACAATGTAGAATGTTTTAACATTGTAGTAGGAGTATTTTAATGATGTCACAATGTAGAATGTTTTAACATTGTAGTAGGAGTATTTTAATGATGTTCTACCTCATCGTTTGCCCTGTTCAATTGATTGCAGCATGATATGGATATTAGCCTCAGGGGAAAATCCAGGCTCTGAATTGAAAGAGTATTTATCAAAAAGTGACTAACAAAAAAATGAGCTGTGTTACACTTACTGCGTTGGTGACCCACTTTAATCAAAATGCAGCACTTCTAAATGTAGCTAGCTGTTTTCTACTAGTTGAAAAAGCTGCTTGGTTAAAAAATACATGTAATATGATAATTGTTGCAGATGAAAGCAGTATAATAAATTGGTCTATAATCAATTTTATTAACAATCTGACATCACTCCAGTATTTCTTGACAACATTCAAGTGCTAATTGTCTTTATTCCACTACTGAAGAAGCATGTCTCAAATCACCTCATATTTCAAACATTCAGCCTGACAAAATATACACGTTTTATTATTCCATGCCTCACCATTAAGTGAAGTATTGCCAATACATATTAACAAAGGGGTGTACATTTGGTTTTGATATTTCATATTTACAATTTATTTAACATTTAGTAATCATAATTGTTTATGCAACCAGCTGACCATTTTTGGATACAATTACATTGACGTTGTTGCCCTGCTTTTAGAATATCAGGATTCATTCTCAGATGTGCTAACCCAAATGCATGACATTGAGGACTTGGCCCCAATCCAACAACATGCCTATCGATTGAACCCTGAAAAGAGAGAGAGAAGTAAGGTGGAAAGTTACTACGGATATTGCAGGAGTAGGTTGCTGATTGTCTCAAAGGTGGGCAGTCAGCAAGTTTTGCGTTTAGCAAGCGCTTTGCCATGGATTACAATTTATTTTGTTCCAAGGGGTCGAGAGTTCTAGAACTTAGTTAGTTTTAGGAAGACGAGAGTTCTAGAGGCTTGTGGGTGAAAAAAAATATAGGATCTATTTGTTGTCATAAGGGGGAAAATGTTACATTATTTGGTTTTTCCATTTATGTTTTGAGGTTGGACTTTAGCACGTTTAGCTTGTTAACACGTATAGCTCGTTAGTACGTATAGCTCGTTAGCACGTATAGCTTGTTAACACGTATAGCTCGTTAGTACGTATAGCTCGTTAGCACGTATAGCTCGTTAACACGTATAGCTCGTTAGCACGTATAGCTCGTTAGCACGTATAGCTCGTTAGCACGTATAGCTTGTTAACACGTATAGCTCGTTAGCACGTATAGCTCGTTTGCAACTGAATAATTGAATAAACCACATTTTGGCTATGATGAAAGATATGCCTAGAAGTATGGTTCAATGCAAAAGTTTGTTTTAAACTCTCACTCATTAAACACGAATCAATCAACACATACTTCTCTTTGAGGTGCATTACCACCATCAACTGGACTGAAGTGTGGACCTCAGTTCATCTTTCAAACACCCACGTGGGTATATACCAAGACCGTCATGAAGAGGGCACAACAAAACCTTTTCCCCCTCAAGAGACTGAAAAGATTTGGCATGGGTCCTCAGATCCTCAAAAGGCAATGCAACAGCACCATCGAGAGCATCCTAACTGGCTGCATCGCCGTCTGGTATGGCATCTGCTCGGCATCTGACCGCTACAGAGGGTAGTGCGAACGGCCCAGTTCATTACTGTGGCCAAGCTTCCTGCCATCCAGGACATATATAGTAGGCAGTGTCAGAGGAAAGCCTTCAATGCAGCAGCCATTTTTTGGGGTTCCCTTCCCCAGATCTGTGCCTTGAATCCTGTCTCGGCGCTCTAAGGACAATTCCTTCGACCTCATTGCTTGGTTTTTGCTCTGGCATGCACTGTCAGCTCTGGGACCTTATATATAGACAGGTGTGTGCCTTCCAAATCATGTCCAATCAATTTAATTTACCACAGGTGGACTCCGAACAGGTTGTAGATACATCTCAAGGATGATTAATGGAAACAGGATGCACCTGAAAGCAATTTCGAGTCTCATAGCAAAGGGTCTGAATACGTATGGAAATAAGTTATTTCATATTGTTTTTACCTGTTTTCACTTTTTCATTATTGTGTGTTGATTAATGAGGATTCTATTTGTTTAAATCCATTTGAAAATAAAGCTGTAACGTAACAAAATGTGGAAAAAGGGAAGGGGGTCTGAACTTTCTGAATAAACTATGTTTTATTTCATTTTAAAATGTTTTACACTTTATTTAACTTCCAATCAAGGCCGGTTGTGACACAGCCTGGACTCGAACCGGGGTGTCTGTAGTGATGCCTCAAGCACTGAGATGCAATGTCTTAGACCGCTGCGCCACTCAGGAGCCCCAAAATCATGTTCTAGTACTGTCCCCACCTAACATAAATCTTGGTCCACCAAGAGTCATCTGTTATTTCTACAAATCGATTGGTTGAAATGTTGTGTATTTTTCCAAATACAGACACAACCCATGTGTTTTAATAAAATCAACTATATGTACTGAACTGGTCTGATGCTTTAAGCACGTTGTTTGATCAAATAATTAAGACACACAAATGACTCGAGGGAGCCAGAGATAAAGATAATCTAACCAGAAGGAGAAAAAGAGAGCGATTTTACTTTCTTCAGGACATTTAGAATGACAACACATTACAGAGTAGCCTAGTGGGATTATTCACAAAATTATCTGGTGATCAGGTTATGAAATGTCATGACAAAGACATTTTAGTTTCCATGTTTCACCTGAAATATTAAATTATTTATAGTTCTAGGTCTGTGTTGTTGTTAGGTGAAGTTAGGGGTCCTACAGTAGGTCTATGTTGTTGTTAGGTGAAGTTATGGGTCCTACAGTAGGTGTATGTTATTGTTAGGTGAAGTTATGGGTCCTACAGTAGGTCTATGTTGTTGTTAGGTGAAGTCATGGGTCCTACAGTAGGTCTATGTTGTTGTTAGGTGAAGTTATGGGTCCTACAGTAGGTCTATGTTGTTGTTAGGTGAAGTTATGGGTCCTACAGTAGGTCTATGTTGTTGTCTATGTTGTTGTTAGGTGAAGTTATGGGTCCTACAGTAGGTCTATGTTGTTGTCTATGTTGTTGTTAGGTGAAGTCATGGGTCCTACAGTAGGTGTATGTTGTTGTTAGGTGAAGTTAGGGGTCCTACAGTAGGTGTATGTTGTTAGGTGAAGGTATGGGTCCTACAGTAGGTCTATGTTGTTATTAGGTGAAGTTATGGGTCCTACAGTAGGTCTATGTTGTTGTTAGGTGAAGTCATGGGTCCTACAATAGGTCTATGTTGTTGTTAGGTGAAGTTATGGGTCCTACAGTAGGTCTATGTTATTGTTAGGTGAAGTTATGGGTCCTACAGTAGGTCTATGTTGTTGTTAGGTGAAGTTATGGGTCCTACAGTAGGTCTATGTTATTGCTAGGTGAAGTTATGGGTCCTACAGTAGGTCTATGTTATTGCTAGGTGAAGTTATGGGTCCTACAGTAGGTCTATGTTATTGCTAGGTGAAGTTATGGGTCCTACAGTAGGTCTATGTTATTGCTAGGTGAAGTTATGGGTCCTACAGCAGGTCTATGTTGTTGTTAGGTGAAGTTATGGGTCCTACAGTAGGTCTATGTTGTTGTTAGGTGAAGTTATGGGCCAATTTGGCAAACACTTAGTTTACAAACCCTCATTGTCAGGCTGATGGAAAAGCTAAAGAGCATTTTACTGGTTGAAGTGTTTAAGTATGAAGCAGTTGATTTGAGACTTCCACAAACATTACACTAAGCAGGAGATTCAAGCAAGCTTTACAATTATATTCCAAAAATAGTGTGAAATGCACTCATATTCAACCTGGAAATGGAGGCTATTTTTGCTGTCAGCCTATGAGAACTCCCCCGAGTTTTCCCCCACGGTGGTGAATTAGTGAATAGACACAGAGCTTAATGTGAGTTTCCTTCAGTAGCACTCCTGATCTGCGATGATAGTGAGCTGTAATATTCAGAATACATAGTGAAAAACTAAAATCTTGGCTCACCATTTTTTGCTCCAACCAGATATACTACATCCATAACTAGTGGTTTCCTCATTACCAGATATACTACATCCATAACTAGTGGTTTCCTCATTACCAGATATACTACGTCCATAACTAGTGGTTTCCTCATTACCAGATATACTACATCCATAACTAGTGGTTTCCTCATTACCAGATATACTACATCCATAACTAGTGGTTTCCTCATTACCAGATATACTACATCCATAACTAGTAGTTTCCTCATTACCAGATATACTACATCCATAACTAGTGGTTTCCTCATTAGCAGATATACTACATCCATAACTAGTGGTTTCCTTATTACCAGATATACTACATCCATAACTAGCAGTTTCCTCATTAGCAGGGAGGAGTTTCTGCAACCAAATTGTGTGTGCGCCGCCCTTGTGCTGCAATTTTACACACAGAAAGGGGCCAAAATTGGAGACTAAAAGTCGTCTGGCACATTGCTTAGAGTTTCAGCAACTTTAATAACTTGTTTCTAGCCTCCAATCATCGATGTTACTACTAATGTGAAAACAATACAAAATTGTTGCTCATTTCACTGTTTTAAGACATTTGTCAAATAATTTAACAGACGTCAATTGTTGTACAACTTCATGGGTACGCTCTAGGCATCACCTTTTAACTCAAATAAACAGTGGATTTCTGCTGTTTTGAGCCTTTTACCATCTGTCTGATTTTGTTGTTCACACAGGAGAACAACATAATGATGCTGACAAGGCAGAGAAGAGTCTCTCCAGATCAGAACACCTCAAAAAACACCTGCAGAGACCCACAGGGAAGAAATCTCACCACTGCTCTGAATGTGGGAAGAGTTACTCAAGATCAGATTCACTTAAACTACATAAGAGAATACACCAGAGAGTACACACAGGAGAGAAACCTCACCACTGCTCTGAATGTGGGAAGAGTTACTTAAAATCAGATTCACTTAAACTACACCTGAGAATACACACTGGAGAGAATCTTCACTTCTGCTCTGACTGTGGGAAGTAGACCTTAAAATACATCAGAGAATTCACACTGGAGAGAAACCTTTTGGCTGTGATCAATGTGGGAAGAGTTTTACTAAGCCAAGCAACTTGAAATCACACCAGCGAATACACACTGGAGAGAAACCTTACGGCTGTGATCAATGTGGGAAGAGTTTTACTCAGTCAAGCGGCCTGATATCACACCAGATAACACACGCAGGAGAGAAACCATATAGCTGTACTCAATGTGGGAAGAGTTTTGCTACATCTGTCTATCTGAAGATACACCAGAGAATACACACAGGAGAGAAACCTTTTAGATGTGATCAATGTGGGAAGAGTTTTGCTACATCTGTCTATCTGAAGATACACCAGAGAATACACACAGGAGAGAAATCTTATAGCTGTAATCAATGTGGGAAGAGTTTTACTCAGTCAAGCAGCCTGAAATCACACCAAAGAATACACAGGAGAGAAATCCCATAGCTGTAATCAATGTGGGAAGAGTTTTACTCAGTCAAACAGCCTTATATCACACCAGCGGACACACACATGAGGGAAACCTTATGGCTATGATCAATGTGACAAGAGATACTCTGATAAAATATATCTAGTCAAACATCAGAAAATACATGGAGTTGTTTCATGATATCAATGAAATTTTGTCACAATGTAGAATGTTGTAACATTGTAGTAGGAGTATTCTAATGATGTCACAATGTAGAATGTTGTAACATTGTAGTAGGAGTATTCTAATGATGTCACAATGTAGAATGTTGTAACATTGTAGTAGGAGTATTTTAATGAATTTCACAATGTAGAACCCTAAACGTTTGCCCCCTGTTCAATTTGATAAATTGATTTCAGCATGATATTAATATTAGCCTCTGGGGACGAATCCAGGCTCTGAATTGAATGAGTTCTATTTATGTGATTTAACAAAAAGATCAGGTGTGATATTAATGTTTGTATGTTTTGTATTGTTTATAAAGTATATATTTTCAGGTCTTTTTTCATAACTTAATTTAGCTTATACACCTATAATCAATATTATTAACAATCTAACATCACTCCAGTATTTATTGACAACATTCAAGTGCTAATTGTCTTTATTCCACTACTGAAGAAGCATGACTCAAATCACCTCATATTTCAAACATTCAGCCTGACAAAGACATGTTTTATTATTCCATACCTCACCGATCACATTTGCTTTTGATATTTTTTCCAATTCATGTAACATTTAGTTTTTGGGGTTTCTTGATGGAGAACATAACAACAAACAATGGAGTAAAACAAGTTTATAATTTGTATTGGATGTTGCATCCAATTGTTAATATTTGAATCAATGACATTTCCTTAAAATGCTCAGTCTTTCAGTTAAGTTTCTGTTTGTTGTGTACTAAATATTTCAGTTTTTTTCCTGTGAAGCCATTGTGTTGCATCCATGTCTGAAATGTGCTGTATAAATAAAGCTTGATCTGATCATATTTCAAAACCAATTAACTCAGTGACCAACCAATCAAAACAAATGAACTCAGTGACCAACCAATCAAAACAAATTAACTCAGTGACCAACCAATCAAAACAAATGAACTCAGTGACCAACCAATCAAAACAAATTAACTCAGTGACCAACCAATCAAAACAAATTAACTCAGTGACCAACCAATCAAAACAAATTAACTCAGTGACCAACCAATCAAAACAAATGAACTCAGTGACCAACCAATCAAAACAAATGAACTCAGTGACCAACCAATCAAAACAAATGAACTCAGTGACCAACCAATCAAAACAAATTAACTCAGTGACCAACCAATCAAAACAAATTAACTCAGTGACCAACCAATCAAAACAAGTTAACCCAGTGACCAACCAATCAAAACAAATGAACTCAGTGACCAACCAATCAAAACAAATTAACTCAGTGACCAACCAATCAACACAAATTAACTCAGTGACCAACCAATCAAAACAAATGAACTCAGTGACCAACCAATCAAAACAAATTAACTCAGTGACCAACCAATCAAAACAAATTAACTCAGTGACCAACCAATCAAAACAAATTAACTCAGTGACCAACCAATCAAAACAAATGAACTCAGTGACCAACCAATCAAAACAAATTAACTCAGTGACCAACCAATCAAAACAAATTAACTCAGTGACCAACCAATCAAAACAAATTAACTCAGTGACCAACCAATCAACACAAATTAACTCAGTGACCAACCAATCAAAACAAGTTAACCCAGTTTCCAACCAATCAACAGACTCTTGCTAAACCAATGAACAAATATGTGCAAAGGCATATTTTGGTCCATCTTAGACTGAATTTATATTGTCTTTCATGCTATCTTCTACCTTGTCATTATAGCGCATGGTCCATCTTAGACTGAATTTATATTGTCTTTCATGCTATCTTCTACCTTGTCATTATAGCGCATGGTCCATCTTAGACTGAATTTATATTGTCTTTCATGCTATCTTCTACCTTGTCATTATAGCGCATGGTCCATCTTAGTATGAAAAACAGTATCAATTCAGTGCATGGTATGTAAGTTTAGTATCACTTTTCAACCAACCCAGTGCATTTGTTGAAAATTAAAAATGTTGAAATGAACAATACATCAAACGATCAAACTACTGAAAACTGAAACAGACAAATGGATCAAACAGATCAATCCCACTTTTCCAGCCTGCTGAAGGCGTGGTGGAGTGGTAAACACCACCCCCAGCTCTACCAGGGGCTTGAGGTGGTCTCCCACAGCTCTGCTTATGTCATGTTCTGTGGCCTTGCCGTTCCATTTCTTGACTGCCCCTGCAACACAGAAAGAAATATATTTAGTAATATTATATAAAACTCTCAAAGTAATGGATATGGAGCATTTATGGCCTCAGTTACACCTGGCACCTAAATGTGATTTCTGTCATCCGATCGCTCCATTAGGTTCAGATCTAACAGGATGGGCCTTGGACGCAGTCAGGCCACCAAATATGCATAAGCAATGTAAAGAGATGTGGGGGAAAGTAAATTCTACACAAATGACCTTCATAATATCAAAGAACAAATGTTTGTGTCTGAGGGGAAATTAACTTTCATACAGCCAAAAGGGTTGAGAAATTACACCAATATCAGTGGACAATTTGTACTAATGTAAATAAACATGGATGATGGAACATACTACCTTTTGCTTACGTGATGAACCGCCAAGGGGACATAAATATTTACCATCTTTGACCTCTCACCTCTCTGGCTGTAGAAGTGTTCTTCCTAACCAGTCCCTCAACAGCTCTCTGACTGAGCTCCACCCTCACTGGGTCTTCAGAGGAGAGGAAGGCTGAGGAGGGATGGAAGGATGAATGGATCAGTCACTCAATAAAGTGTAGAGCTGCTGTCTGACAAAATCACTATTTTAGTAGTTCATTAAAGGAAATAAGGCTTTAAGACTGCTGAATACCAACTATTAATAACCTAGATCATGTATTTTCAGGTAGAGATAGATCCTTGGGAAGTCACTAGCCCGTTGAAGTTGACATTTACAATGGTTAATGTAGGGTTGAGGGTAGGGATGTCCCAAGGATCCCAGATAACATTGACCATTGTGCATTCTTCTGTCTCTTTTACATAGCAGGTGATGGGTTCTGACTTCTGAACTTGAAAAAATGAAATATCCGTATAATGTGAAATTGAATGAAACAATAATGTATGTTGATGCTATTATGTCCAATATTCCATGATGTTTCTATATGATAATAATAGCCTAATATACAGTGCCTTGCGAAAGTATTCGGCCCCCTTGAACTTTGCAACCTTTTGCCACATTTCAGGCTTCAAACATAAAGATATAAAACTGTATTTTTTTGTGAAGAATCAACAACAAGTGGGACACAATCATGAAGTGGAACGACATTTATTGGATATTTCAAACTTTTTTAACAAATCAAAAACTGCAAAATTGGGCGTGCAAAATTATTCAGCCCCTTTACTTTCAGTGCAGCAAACTCTCTCCAGAAGTTCAGTGAGGATCTCTGAATGATCCAATGTTGACCTAAATGACTAATGATGATAAATACAATCCACCTGTGTGTAATCAAGTCTCCGTATAAATGCACCTGCACTGTGATAGTCTCAGAGGTCCGTCAAAAGCGCAGAGAGCATCATGAAGAACAAGGAACACACCAGGCAGGTCCGAGATACTGTTGCGAAGAAGTTTAAAGCCGGATTTGGATACAAAAAGATTTCCCATGCTTTAAACATCCCAAGGAGCACTGTGCAAGCGATAATATTGAAATGGAAGGAGTATCAGACCACTGCAAATCTACCAAGACCTGGCCGTCCCTCTAAACTTTCAGCTCATACAAGGAGAAGACTGATCAGAGATGCAGCCAAGAGGCCCATGATCACTCTGGATGAACTGCAGAGATCTACAGCTGAGGTGGGAGACTCTGTCCATAGGACAACAATCAGTCGTATATTGCACAAATCTGGCCTTTATGGAAGAGTGGCAAGAAGAAAGCCATTTCTTAAAGATATCCATAAAAAGTGTTGTTTAAAGTTTGCCACAAGCCACCTGGGAGACACACCAAACATGTGGAAGAAGGTGCTCTGGTCAGATGAAACCAAAATTGAACTTTTTGGCAACAATGCAAAACGTTATGTTTGGCGTAAAAGCAACACAGCTGAACACACCATCCCCACTGTCAAACATGGTGGTGGCAGCATCATGGTTTGGGCCTGCTTTTCTTCAGCAGGGACAGGGAAGATGGTTAAAATTGATGGGAAGATGGATGGAGCCAAATACAGGACCATTCTGGAAGAAAACATGATGGAGTCTGCAAAAGACCTGAGACTGGGACGGAGATTTGTCTTCCAACAAGACAATGATCCAAAACATAAAGCAAAATCTACAATGGAATGGTTCAAAAATAAACATATCCAGGTGTTAGAATGGCCAAGTCAAAGTCCAGACCTGAATCCAATCGAGAATCTGTGGAAAGAACTGAAAACTGCTGTTCACAAATGCTCTCCATCCAACCTCACTGAGCTCGAGCTGTTTTGCAAGGAGGAATGGGAAAAAAATTCCGTCTCTCGATGTGCAAAACTGATAGAGACATACCCCAAGCGACTTACAGCTGTAATCGCAGCAAAAGGTGGCGCTACAAAGTATTAACTTAAGGGGGCTGAATAATTTTGCACGCCCAATTTTTCAGTTTTTGATTTGTTAAAAAAGTTTGAAATATCCAATAAATGTCGTTCCACTTCATGATTGTGTCCCACTTGTTGTAGATTCTTCACAAAAAAATACAGTTTTATTTCTTTATGTTTGAAGCCTGAAATGTGGCAAAAGGTCGCAAAGTTCAAGGGGGCCGAATACTTTCGCAAGGCACTGTATTTAATATGCCATACACTATTTTTTTAATAGTTTCACTAATTAATTTTAATTAACTTAATTATTATGATTCAACATCAGTTCACCGTCTCACCTCATACTGTATTGGAGCAGCAGCCGCTGACTGCCCAGTTCAACATCAGTTCACCGTCTCATCTCATACTGTATTGGAGCAGCAGCCGCTGACTGCCCAATTCAACATCAGTTCACTGTCTCACCTCATACTGTATTCGAGCAGCAGCAGCTGACTGCCCAGTTCAACATCAGTTCACCGTCTCACCTCATACTGTATTGGAGCAGCAGCCGCTGACTGCCCAATTCAACATCAGTTCACTGTCTCACCTCATACTGTATTGGAGCAGCAGCAGCTGACTGCCCAGTTCAACATCAGTTCACCGTCTCACCTCATACTGTATTGGAGCAGCAGCCGCTGACTGCCCAGTTCAACATCAGTTCACTGTCTCACCTCATACTGTATTCGAGCAGCAGCAGCTGACTGCCCAGTTCAACATCAGTTCACCGTCTCACCTCATACTGTATTGGAGCAGCAGCCGCTGACTGCCCAGTTCAACGTCATTTCGTTGATGCTAATCATCATGTTTTGAATCTGAGAGTAAAGAGATCCGATTACAACTCTAAAAATGAAGGGTTCAACTGGAGTTGTTCTCAGATCCCCTAAGAATATTTACCATCTGTGACCTCTCACCTCTGGCTGTAGAAGTGTTCTTCCTAACCAGTCCCTCAACAGCTCTCTGACTGAGCTCCACCCTCACTGGGTCTTCAGAGGAGAGGAAGGCTGAGGAGGGATGGAAGGATGAATGGATCAGTCAATAAAGTGTAGAGCTGCTGTCTGACAAAATCACTATTTTAGTAGTTCATTAAAGGAAATAAGGCTTTATGACTGCTGAACTGCTTCAACTGGAGTTGTTCTCAGATCCCATAAGAACCGCAGGGTTCTTGGTCAATGAAAAACAGCCCAAAAGGTTCTTCAAAGAACTTGTTAGAAGGTGGGTTCATCGAGGAACCTCCGTTGTTGCTGGACTTTTTCCGGGAACTTCGCAATTACAACTGATAACGACGGTGACAAGTTTGGATGCGACAACAAGTTAAAAAGGTTAAGTTGGGTTGATGTTTGGCTCTGAATATGTCTATAAATAATAATTATAATAATATAACATACTAATAATGAATAACGAAGACAATGATGGTTTTCTGTGAATATCTTCCGTAACGTTACTATAGTTAATTACCGTAAATATTAGAAAGCCGGGTTTGATCATCGGCGTTGTATGAGCTACAGTACAGTACCGTTATCTAGCTAGATAACATTGTGTCCTAACTAGGCAGAACAAGGTTTGGATTATTTCCCTCAACTATATTTGTTCCCATATATTGTATATATTTTCCATAAAGCCAACATGGCTTTACACTCTCATTAACGTAAGTTTCCAATCTAGAGCAGTTCTCAGTTTTGTGATAATGAACTAGCAAACGTTAACTAACTAAGTAAGGACGGTGACCTGTCCAGACGAGATGTACAACGAACTGAATCGTCAATGGAGGTCTTTCTCTTTATATAGCCTGCTACAGCCAGCAACACTATTAACTCACACGGGGGTATAACGTTACATGTACAATACTATCCCATTTTAGAAACGTTACATGTACAATACTATCCCATTTTGGAAACGTTACATGTCCGCGTTAATTATCTTTTCAGAACTTCTCAGAAATTAATCAAGTCCATGGAATGGATATAGACAAAAAGAGAATTAAATTACTAGCAGAGGTAGAGAGGCGAGGCAGGGGTGAGGACATCATCCTGCTATTTTGACAGTCCCTGAAGGAAAATACAGAAGAGGTATTTGCTCTTATTCCTTCCCTTTCTCTAATGTATTTTGTAATAAAATTAGCAAGTATAGTAAGATCAATGCTTTACTAGGACTGGAGACCACAGCAGCGATTCTGCTCTTGCCCTACCTCTTCAAAGAGGACTCGAGTGGCCTTTATGTCCGTGACATGGTATGCTTATGCACCATTCATCTGTTTGTTCATAAACATAGGTGAGCATGCTTATATAAAACTACAGCTGAACATTTGTTATGGTCTTTGTTAATTGTATGTGTATTAATCTTTTCTTACTTTTGTTGACACAGATTTCACCGCTCTTCACTCCTTTACTGCACATCGGTGGAAATCCATTTCACCATGAGAGTGAAATCCCGCTGGCCTTTGATGGGGAGAACATCCACGCCCTCGAGGACGTCCCCATGGGACTTGGGGCTCTGCTTCGGCTGTATTTTTTAAAAAATGTTCCCTTAAATTTCTCAAAAATGTCAGAAAAACACTTATGTTATTACGTTTCTGTGTTCTGGGGATAGGAGAAGTTGGGTGAAGTTACCAGGGCCAGTCATAAAGATGGCAAACTTCCTAACATAACTAAGTGAATATGATATACACACTAAAGCTGAAAAATCTGCATTTATTATCAAGTCTACAATGTTGTTAGTTTACCTATGATTCATTTTTAATGTGTGTTGTTTTTATTGTACATCATCATTTAAAAAAAAAATGTTGGGTAAATTGTTTTGTAAATATTAATTCACATTTGTATATATTTTTTAAATGTCATGAAAAGCACAATATGAGGTAAATGTATTATTTATTATGGTCTGACATGTCTGCAGAAATGTTGCAGTTTTGTAATCTGTTTTGTTTGGTAAATTGTTTTGTAAATATGAATTCACATTTGTGGTGCCACTAAATAAACAATTCATTATTTAAGTCAATATTGTCAATATTATTATAATATGTTTTTATAATGGAGGGAGGGTGGACAGGGAGTTACAAAAGGAACCCCAAAAGGTTCCTTGAGGAACCATGATAAGGGGTTCTTCAAATAACGTATAGGGGTTCCCACAAAAGGTTCTTCAAATAACTTTTTTAGCTTTTTGTCTGAAAGTTATTTTCTCAACTGCGATACCAACTCCAGTCAGCAGATGGCGATGTGTGTCTTTCAGGTGATTCTGCCACTGTGATGCCATCAACAGCCATCAACAGTTAGTCAGGCACTTTGGTTCACTCTAACTTGATGGAAAAAAGGTTTATTCAATAAATCTAGCAACTCCTCTCATACTGGGAAGGCCCACAGGCCTTAAGGGCAGTTTTATTTCAAATGTAGTACCCGGACTGAGAAAATCCTATAAGCGTTTTTATAGTTTCATCCTTAGGGTAACTTACCGTGGACACACTCCCATCAGTTTCTGAGACAACTGCCCAGACTTTGTAGACTGTTTAATAATGCTTAAACCTCGTCTTTATCAAATTATCCATTAAAGATACCAACTTAAAACCTACGTTTGTCTACATACGGGTTGCTTAAATTATATCTAATTATATTCCCAGTTTTACTTGATCAAATCTCTAGTAATCATTAAACACACATACAATTCATCATATGTTCATATATTCACAGAATCCATATAAAAATTAATTCTTAGCTACTCACAAAAACCATTCAATTGGCTTTTTCAAGGACTCTCCATAGCTAAGAAGCAACTCTCCAAACATACTCCCAGCAGAATAAAAAAATAAACTTTTGTTTCCCAGACAATGACCATGGGATCCTCAACAGTTCTCTAACCTTTCAGAGACCACGGCAAAATCAAGACTCCCAGGAACTATAGACCTCCCGCTGCTTTCTAAAATATCATCCCGTTTATTATCCAAATTTCAATAATCTGAGTAGTCATATTTCTATATGTTACTATCCAAACGTCAGATTAACACTCATTTCCACATTCACACAACTCTCATATCAGTCACACAATGCTATTCCCAAACATACCTAATCAATTAGTTTTTCAACAATATTTTTACCTGCAGGAATATCTATCTCATGGTTAGTTCCTAGGATAATGCAACTCATACATTTATACTCAGAGTCACCAAGTCAAGATTCACATTGCCAAATGTGGTTGTTAATTTCTTTAATATCAAATGAGAAACAAACTTATCACACAAGTCAGATGTATTCTTAAACTAAATCTTTATTCACTTATTAATAAGGGAGCAGGTCAATCCAACACACACATATAAAGTGAATCAATTGAGTGCTCTACGATAATATTGGCTGGTCAACAAATCACCCCCAGATGATTCGTTGAGAGCCACGAGACAAAAATACAAAGGTATTTTATAGCTAAGACACACCCCTTTCAACCTATATGACCAACAACAGATGTATACAACGGGTCACAAGGTTAAGATTTGTATGAAAGATACTTATAATTCACAGCAGACAGTATCTGCTGTAAAAACAGTACTCTGTGTAGAAACCAGGGTCTGGCCCTGGGGTCATCTCTCCCTGGTACCATATAGAACAGAAACATTAACTCTTAATCTGGAATACTGTCTCTTTAGGTCTTAATCACCCAAAATACATTGTAAATCTCCTGTCAGTGTTATCTCCCAGAGGCACATCCTCAGTAGAACACAGACACAATAGTTCTAAGAAACCTCTATTCTGTTACATAAAACAACCATTTGATACAATAAAAGTATAATAACATAATGTTGAAGTTTTGCTCTCACAGTGTCCACTGAAAGTTGACTAGTAACAACAACTGGGACCTAAAAGACACCCACCATGAGACCCACTAAATCTGCCCAAGAAGAGGCAAACAAGAGAAAAACCCACAACAAACTTAAAAACAGGAAGCAAACCAAAACAGTAGTGCAACTAAAGGTTTTGATTTGTCACATCTATCAAGACAACTGGAGCACTGGACCAGACACTCTTAAATAGAACCTGGACCAGCTCAGGTGAAAAACCTTCTCACTAACGAGATGGACAAGCCAGCACAGGTGTAACACATACTGACTAACGAGGTGACACCAATCAGTGCGTCCTACGTGCTAACGAGATAGACGTGCTAAAGTCCAACCTCAAAACATAGATGGAAAAACCAAAGCCTGTATCACCTTCCCCCTTAAGACAACAAACATATCCTATATTTTTGTTGGACACTTTTGCTCACCACCAACAGAAAACAACTTCCATTTCACATTATAATCAACTACACTGGTTCACCTTCACCAATATAAACATGGTGTCTACTGGCTGTCAACAATTAAAAACAAGAAAAAACACCTATTCCTAAATAATAATAAACAATCATGTTATTTTTTTCTCCTTTTTCTTTCTATATAATCCTACAACTCACTAGCTTCTAGAACTCTCGTCTTCCTAAAACTCACTAGCTTCTAGAACTCTCGTCCTCTTGGAACGAGCCCAAACAAAACTCAGATCAAATTGTATTAGTCACATACACCGAATACAACAGTGAAATGCTTCCTTATGAGCCCCTAACCAACAGTGCAGTTTCAATACGGAAAAGAATAAGAGATAAAACTCCAAATAAACACACTGGCTCAACGCAAAACACAAATCTTTTTGACTGCCCACCCCAGAGATAATCAGCAATCAAGTTTTCCTTACCACGGACTGATTTCAAGAGGAAACTCCTGTGATATCCGTAATAACTTTCCACCTCACTGCGGAGCTTCTCTCTCTTTTCAGGGTTCACTAGATAGGCATGTTGTTGGATCTGGGCCCAGTCCCCAATATCATGCTCTAGAACATTTGGTTTGGCACATGTGAGAATTAACCCTGATATTCTAAAAACAGGGCAACAATGTCAATATAATTGTACCAAAAATTGTCATGTTGGTTGCATGAATAAATATCACTACCAAATGTTACATGAAATGTAAATATGAAATATTTGATTGCATAGTCATATTTTCAATGTCTTTTCAATATAATTTTGCTTGGTGGGATAGCCCAATGTCAAAACACAGTTTTAACGTGTCCAAATCAATAACCAATATGCAGGAACAGTTTGGGGATAAATTGAAAACCTAAACATAACATGTGCTATTTACACAAACATCTGCCACAAAAATCACATTACTTGTATTTTTTAAACAAGCTCCTTATAAACTGCACAAGCACCAGAAACACTGTTGTTTTGACAAATAGCAATAAATCACTGATATCGATTAGGTGGGAAATTAGGTTGTACGTGCTGTTGAAACTGACACAACAAAAAAAAACACATGGAAATGGGAGATATAATGGGAGATATAATAATATAAGTCAGCTACATTTGGGAGTGATGCATTAAATATAGGGGTCGCTAAACAAGGGACTGCAGCACTTATTTGCCATCACTCATCGAGATCATGCTAAAAAAAATTGTGAGAGAGGAGAGAGATGAGGTTGCACGTCCTGTTAAAACTAACAGCTCAAAAAACACACGGAATCTGGGAGTACATCCCTGGGAGTACATCCCTGGTTAGAGGACAATTTGTAGAAAACAGCACGCCACATTTTAAAGTGTTGCATTTTCATTCAAGTGGGTCACCAATGTGGTAAGTGTAACACAACTCCTAATTGTCCCTAGAATTTCTAAGCAAACAGCTGGAGGCAGGGCTTTCTCCTGTAGATCTCCATTTGAATGGAATGGTCTGCCTATCCATGTGAGAGACGCAGACTCGGTCTCAACCTTTAAGTCTTTACTGAAGACTCATCTCTTCAGTGGGTCATATGATTGAGTGTAGTCTGGCCCAGGAGTGTGAAGGTAAACGGAAAGGCTCTGGAGCAACGAACCGTCCTTGCTGTTTCTGCCTGGCCGGTTCCCCTCTCTCCACTGGGATTCTCTGCCTCTAACTCTATTACAGGGGCTGAGTCACTGGCAAACTGGTGCACTTTCATGCCGTCCCTAGGAGAAGTGTGTCACTTGAGTGGGTTGAGTCACTGACGTGATCTTCCTGTCTGGGTTGGCGCTCCCCCTTGGGTTGTGCCGTGGCGGAGATCTTTGTGGGCTTTACTCGGCCTTGTCTCAGGATGGTAAGTTGGTGGTTGAAGATATCCCTCTAGCGGTGTGGGGGCTGTGCTTTGGCAAATGGGTGGGGTTATATCCTTCCTGTTTGGCCCTGTCTGAGGGTATCATCGGCCACAGTGTCTCCTGACCCCTCCTGTCTCAGCCTCCAGTATTTATGCTGCAGTAGTTTATGTGTCAGGGGGCTAGGGTCAGTTTGATATATCTGGAGTACTTCTCCTGTCTTATCCGGTGTCCTGTGTGAATTTAAGTATGCTCTCTCTAATTCTCTCTTTCTTTCTCTCTCTCGGAGGACCAGGCCTCAGGACTACCTGGCATGATGACTCCTTGCTGTCCCCAGTCCACCTGGCCGTGCTGCTGCTCCAGTTTCAACTGTTCTCCCTGCGGCTATGGAACCCTGACCTGTTCACCGGATGTGCTACCTGTCCCAAACCTGCTGTTTTCAACTCTCTAGAGACATCAGGAATGGAAGAGATACTCTTAATGATCGGCTATGAAAAGCCAACTGACATTTACTCCTGAGGTGTTGATCTGTTGCACCCTCGACAACTACTGTGATTATTATGACTTGACCATGCTGGTCATTTATGAACATTTGAACATCTTGGCCATGTTCTGTTATAATCTCCACCCGGCACAGCCAGAAGAGGGCTGGCCACCCTTCATAGCCTGGTTCCTCTCAAGGTTTCTTCCTAGATTTTGGCCTTTCTAGGGAGTTTATACTAGCCACCGTGCTTCTACACCTGCATTGCTTGCTGTTTGGGGTTTTAGGCTGGGTTTCTGTTTGAGATATCAGCTGATGTAAGAAGGGCTATTTAAATACATTTGATTTGATCCGATATAGTACTCTTCCATTTCAGAGACTGGATTTTCCCCATGAGGCTAATATCCATAACATGTTGAAATCAATTCATAAGGGGGCCAACGTTTAGGCTTCTACATTGTGAAATCATTACAATACTCCTCATACAATGTAAAAAACATTCTACATTGTGACATTAATTCACTGAAATCATGAAACAACTCCTTCATGTATGTATTTTCTAATATTTGATCAGAGATCTTTTATCAGATGATCTCTGGTCACAGCTATGAGAATTCAATCCTGTGTGTTCTCTGGTGTAGAGTCAGATTGCCAGATTGACTAAAACTCCTCCCACATTGATCACAGCTATAAGGTTTCTCTCCTGTGTGTGTTCTCTGGTGTAGAGTCAGGTTGCCAGATGTAGCAAATCTCTTCCCACATTGATCACAGCTATAAGGTTTCTCTCCTGTGTGTATTCTCTTGTGCACTCTGAGATCTCCAGATTGACTAAAACTCCTCCCACATTGACCACAGCTATAAGGTTTCTCTCCTGTGTGTTTTCTCTGGTGTAGAGTCAGGTGGCCAGATGTAGCAAATATCTTCCCACATTGATCACAGCTATAGGGTTTCTCTCCTGTGTGTATTCTCTGGTGTAGAGTCAGATGGCAAGATCGACCAAACCTCTTCCCACATTGATCACAGCTATAAGGTTTCTCTCCTGTGTGTATTCTCTTGTGCACTCTGAGATCTCCAGATTGACTAAAACTCCTCCCACATTGACCACAGCTATAAGGTTTCTCTCCTGTGTGTGTTCTCTGGTGAACTGTCAGCTCTCCAGATTGACCAAAACTCTTCCCACATTGATCACAGCTATATGGTTTCTCTCCTGTGTGTATTCTCTTGTGCACTCTGAGATCTCCATATTGAATAAAACTCCTCCCACATTGACCACAGCTATAAGGTTTCTCTCCTGTGTGTATTCTCTCGTGCACTCTGAGACCTCCAGATTGACTAAAACTCCTCCCACATTGACCACAGCTATAAGGTTTCTCTCCTGTGTGTGTTCTCTGGTGTAGAGTCAGGTGGCCAGATGTAGCAAATCTCTTCCCACATTGATCACAACTATATGGTTTCTCTCCTGTGTGTGTTCTCTGGTGCACTCTGAGATCTCCAGATTGACTAAAACTCCTCCCACATTGACCACAGCTATAAGGTTTCTCTCCTGTGTGTGTTCTCTGGTGTAGAGTCAGGTGGCCAGATGTAGCAAATCTCTTCCCACATTGATCACAGCTATAGGGTTTCTCACCTGTGTGTATTCTCTGGTGTAGAGTCAGATGGCAAGATCGACCAAACCTCTTCCCACATTGATCACAGCTATATGGTTTATCTCCTGTGTGTGTTCTCTGGTGTCGTGTCAGCTGGTCAGATTGAACAAAACTCTTCCCACATTGATCACAGCTATAGGATTTCTCTCCTGTGTGTGTTCTCAGGTGTTGAGTCAGAGAGCCAGATGTTGTAAAACTCTTCCCACATTGACCACAGCTGTAAGGTTTCTCTCCTGTGTGTGTTCTCTGGTGCACTGTCAGCTCTCCAGATCGACACAAACTCTTCCCACATTGATCACAGCTGTAAGATTTCTCTCCTGTGTGTATTCTCTGATGAATTGTAATGCCTGATGAGGTTAATCTCTTCCCACAGTCAGAGCAGCAGTGAGTTCTCTGCACTGTGGGTCTCTGCAGGTGTTTATTGAGGTGTTCTGATCTGGAGAGACCCTTCTCTCCCTCTTCAGCATCATGAGGTTGTTGAGGCTCCCCAGAGGATCCACGATAGTCCCGTATCTCTCCTGTGTGAACAACAAAGTCAGACAGATGATTAAAGGCCCACAACAGCAGAAGTCCACTGTAAAAGGTGATGCCAACAGCGTAGCTATGATGTTGTAAAGCAATTGACGTCTGTAATGAATGTTAACATTATTTGACAATTGTCTTAAAATTAGCAAGAAAAGTCATATTTTTTCTTGTTTTCACATTAGTAGTAACATCGATGATTGTAGGCTAGAAATAGGATATTCATGTTGTTGAAACTCTAAACAGTGTGCCAGACGACTTTTGTTCTCCAAGGCCCCCTTCTGTGTTTGCTAAAATTGTGGCACGAGGGCAATTTGATTGCAGAAACTCCTCCCTGCTAATGAGGAAACCGATAGTTATGGATGTACTATATCTGCCTGGAACAAAAATGGTGAGCAAAGATTTTAGTTTTTCACAATGTATTCTGAATATGAATGGGGGAAAACTCAGGGGAGTAACCTCCATTTCCAGGTTGCTTATGAGAGCATTTCACACTACTTTGGATTATACATTTAAGGCTCATTTGAATGTCCTGCTTAATATAATGTTTGCTACAGTAGTATGAATTACAGTGCCTTGCGAAAGTATTCGGCCCCCTTGAACTTTGCGACCTTTTGCCACATTTCAGGCTTCAAACATAAAGATGTAAAACTGTATTTTTTGGTGAAGAATCAACAACAAGTGGTGCACAATCATGAAGTGGAACAACATTTATTGGATATTTCAAACTTTTTTAACAAATCAAAAACTGAAAAATTGGGCGTGCAAAATTATTCAGCCCCTTTACTTTCAGTGCAGCAAACTCTCTCCAGAAGTTCAGTGAGGATCTCTGAATGATCCAATGTTGACCTAAATGACTAATGATGATAAATACAATCCAC
This sequence comes from Oncorhynchus mykiss, assembly GCF_013265735.2. NCBI lineage: Eukaryota > Metazoa > Chordata > Actinopteri > Salmoniformes > Salmonidae > Oncorhynchus > Oncorhynchus mykiss. Next base: position 3,157,668 of record NC_048581.1, on the reverse strand, counting down.
CTGTGTGTAATCAAGTCTCCGTATAAATGCACCTGCACTGTGATAGTCTCAGAGGTCCGTCAAAAGCGCAGAGAGCATCATGAAGAACAAGGAACACACCAGGCAGGTCCGAGATACTGTTGCGAAGAAGTTTAAAGCCGGATTTGGATACAAAAAGATTTCCCAAGCTTTAAACATCCCAAGGAGCACTTTGCAAGCGATAATATTGAAATGGAAGGAGTATCAGACCACTGCAAATCTACCAAGACCTGGCCGTCCCTCTAAACTTTCAGCTCATACAAGGAGAAGACTGATCAGAGATGCAGCCAAGAGGCCCATGATCACTCTGGATGAACTGCAGAGATATACAGCTGAGGTGGGAGACTCTGTCCATAGGACAACAATCAGTTGTATATTGCACAAATCTGGCCTTTATGGAAGAGTGGCAAGAAAGCCATTTCTTAAAGATATCCATAAAAAGTGTCGTTTAAAGTTTGCCACAAGCCACCTGGGAGACACACCAAACATGTGGAAGAAGGTGCTCTGGTCAGATGAAACCAAAATTGAACTTTTCGGCAACAATGCAAAACGTTATGTTTGGCGTAAAAGCAACACAGCTGAACACACCATCCCCACTGTCAAACATGGTGGTGGCAGCATCATGGTTTGGGCCTGCTTTTCTTCAGCAGGGACAGGGAAGATGGTTAAAATTGATGGGAAGATGGATGGAGCCAAATACAGGACCATTCTGGAAGAAAACCTGATGGAGTCTGCAAAAGACCTGAGACTGGGACGGAGATTTGTCTTCCAACAAGACAATGATCCAAAACATAAAGCAAAATCTACAATGGAATGGTTCAAAAATAAACAAATCCAGGTGTTAGAATGGCCAAGTCAAAGTCCAGACCTGAATCCAATCGAGAATCTGTGGAAAGAACTGAAAACTGCTGTTCACAAATGCTCTCCATCCAACCTCACTGAGCTCGAGCTGTTTTGCAAGGAGGAATGGGAAAAAATGTCAGTCTCTCGATGTGCAAAACTGATAGAGACATACCCCAAGCGACTTACAGCTGTAATCGCAGCAAAAGGTGGCGCTACAAAGTATTAACTTAAGGGGGCTGAATAATTTTGCACGCCCAATTTTTCAGTTTTTGATTTGTTAAAAAAGTTTGAAATATCCAATAAATGTCGTTCCACTTCATGATTCTGTCCCACTTCACAAAAAAATACAGTTTTATATCTTTATGTTTGAAGCCTGAAATGTGGCAAAAGGTCACAAAGTTCAAGGGGGCCGAATACTTTCGCAAGGCACTGTATGTGTAATTATTGAAGAACCGTTAATGAGTATCGATTTGGGTGTTGTCAATAAAGTTACGATTTAATTTTTTATTTCACCTTTATTTAACCAGGTAGACCAGTGAGATATACTTCCTGTACTACCTGCTGGAGCGCGTGCTATGGGTGGGTGTTGCTATGGTGACCAGTGAGCCGAGTTAAGGCGGCCTAGCAAAGACTTATAGATGACCTGGAGCCAGCGGGTTTGGCGACAAATATGTGATAGCAAACTGGATGCAGTCTGAGTAGAGTGTTGGAGGCTATTTTGTAAATGATATCGCCGAAGTTAAGGATAGGTAGGATAGTCAGTTTTACGAGGGTATGTTTGGCAGCGTGAGTGAAGGAGGCTTTGTTTCGAAATAGGAAGCAAATTGTAGATGCTTAATAGGAGTCTGGAAGGAGAGTTTACAGTCTAACCAGATACCAGATAACCAGATATAGGTATTAGTAGTTGTCCACATATTCTAAGTCAGAACCGTCCAGAGTAGTGATGCTAGTCGGGCGGGCGGTTGCGGGCAGCGATCGGTTGAAGAGCATGCATTTAGTTTAACTTGCGTTTAAAAGTAGTTGGAGGCCACAGAAGGAGTGTTGTATGGCATTGAAGCTTGTTTGGAGGTTTGTTAACACATTGTCCAAAGAAGGGCCAGATGTATACAGAATGGTGTCATCTGACTAGAGGTGGATCACGGAATCACCCGCAGCAAGAGCGACATCGTTGATATATACAGAGTCGGCCTGAGAATTGAACCCTGTGGTAACTCCATAAAGACTGCCAGAGGTCCGGACAACAGGCCAGGTTGATGAAGACGGCTGCACAGTACTGTCTTTTATCGATGGCGGAAATTATATTGTTTAGTACCTTGAGCGTGGATGAGGTGCACCTGTGACCAGCTCGGAAACCGGATTGCACTGCGGAGAAGGTACGGTGGGATTCGAAATGGTCAGTGATCTGTTTGTTAACTTGGCTTTCGAAGACTTTAGAAAAGGCAGGACAGGATGGATGTAACAGTTTGGGTCAAGAGTATCACCCCCTTTGAAGAGGGGGATGAGAGAGGTTGAACAGACTAGTAATAGGGGTTGCAACAATGGCGGCAGATCATTTTAGAAAGAGGGTCCAGATTGTCTTGCCCAGCTGATTTGTACGGGAACAGGATTTGCAGCTCTTTCAGAACATCAGCTATCTGGATTTGGGTGAAGGAGAAGCTGGGGAGGCTTGGGCAAGTAGCTGCGGGGGGTGCGGAGCTGTTGGTTGGGGTAGCCAGGAGGAAAGCCTGGCCAGCCGTAGAGAAATGCTTATTGAAATTCTCGATTATTGTGGATTTATCGGTGGTGACAGTGTTTCTTAGCCTCATTGCAGTGGGCAGCTGGGAGGAGGTGCTCTTATTCTCAATGGACTTTACAGTGTCACAAAACTTTTTAGAGTTAGAGCTACAGGATGCACATTTCTGTTTAAAAAAGCTAGCCTTTGCTTTCCTAACTGACTGTGTGTATTGGTTCCTGACTTCTCTAATAAAGTTGCATATCGCGGGGACTATTCGACGCTAGTGCAGTAGGCCACAGGATGTATTTGTGCTGGTCGAGAGCAGTCTGGTCTGGAGTGAACCAAGGGCTATATCTGTTCCTAGTTGCACATTTTTTTAAAGGGGCATGCTTATTTAAGGTGGTGAGGAAATTACAATTAATGAAATTACAATTAATGAACAATCAGGCATCCCCTACTGAAGGGATGAGGTCAATATCCTTCCAGGATACCCGGGCCAGGTCGATTAGAAAGGCCTGCTTGCAGAAGTGATTTTGTCTACAGATTTAGGGTTGTTCCTGGTGGGTTCCTTGAAAATGTGTGTGAGATTGAGGGCATCTAGCTTGGATTGTAGGACGGCCGGGGTGTTAACCTCACTAGGGTAGGGGGCACTATTTTCACCTCCGGATGAAAGTAAACTTGGTAGATTTGGATAGAAAACACTTTAAATTTTCCAAAACTGTTAAAATAATGTCTGAGTATAACAGAACTGATACGACAGGCGATGTTCTATGTTCTGATGGCTAGCATCTGATGGAGGTTCTAGCTATAAGGTCTAACAAAAACAGCAGATCCATATCATATTGGGTGAGGCCGGTTTCCGGAAGGTATATTTAATTTAAAAATGAAAAGGATTGAAATATATTGCAATATATACAAAAAAGATGAAAAAAACATTCCATTTACAACAAACACGTCTTAACGCTACGCCATCTTGGATTACAAAATGACTCAGTTAAAAACCATTGGATCTAGCAAACTCAAACTATTTAGTATTTCTGTGCCCATGAAAACTGTTTTCCCAGCGTAACACAAGGAGCCACTAAATGATACATAGTTTGAGTGCATTTCAGAATACAAAACAACTGTCTGACAGCAAGATCCCTTATTTAAGTTGAAGTTCATCATACGACAAGAATAACGTTATGACTATAACTACTGTTCCCTGAAGGAGGGAAACTAGGTACAACATACTATTAAATCCACGCCTCGCTGGAAGCCCCGCCTTCTACAGGTGATGAGTGAGGCTGATGACGAGCGGCTCCCTCCGGTCAGGTTGTGTTGACGAGCGGCTCCCCCCGGTCAGGTTGTGTTGACGAGCGGCTCCCCCCGGTCAGGTTGTGTTGACGAGCGGCTCCCCCCGGTCAGGTTGTGTTGACGAGCGGCTCCCCCCGGTCAGGTTGTGTTGACGAGCGGCTCCCCCCGGCCAGGTTGTGTTGACGAGCGGCTCCCTCCTGTCAGGTTATGTTGACGAGAGGCTCCCTCCTGTCAGGTTATGTTGACGAGCTGCTCCCTCCGGTCAGGTTATGTTGACGAGCTGCTCCCTCCGGTCAGGTTATGTTGACGAGCGGCTCCCTCCGGTCAGGTTATGTTGACGAGCGGCTCCCTCCGGTCAGGTTATGTTGACGAGCGGCTCCCTCCGGTCAGGTTATGTTGACGAGCGGCTCCCTCCGGTCAGGTTATGTTGACGAGCGGCTCCCTCCGGTCAGGTTATGTTGACGAGCGGCTCCCTCCGGTCAGGTTATGTTGACGAGCGGCTCCCTCCGGTCAGGTTATGTTGACGAGCGGCTCCCTCTAGTTATGACGTCGAGTAATTTGTGTGTCTTAATTATTTAATTAAACAGAATGCTTCACTTCACTAGGGTAGGGGACAGCATTCAGAATTTTAGATCAAAAGCGTGCCTAAATTAAACTACCTGCTACTCAGGCCGAGAAGCTAGGATATGCATATAATTAGTAGATTTGGATAGAAAATATAAAGTTTCCAAAACTGTTAAAATAATGTCTGTGAGTATAACAGAACTGATATGGCAGGCGAAAACCTGAGGAAAATCCATCCAGGAAGTACTATTATTTTGAAAGGCTGTTTTTCCATTGAAAGCCTATCCACCATACAAAGACTTAGGACCCAGGTCACGATCTCTATGGCTTCTTCTACATGTGGTCATTCTTTAGGCATTGTTTCAGGCTTTTACTCTGAAAAATGAGGGAGATACATATCCACCATAATTTGCAAATAAATTCATAAAAAATCCTACAATGTGATTTTCTGGATTTTTTTTCAAATTTTGTCTGTCATAGTTGAAGTGTACCTATGATGAAAATTACAGGCCTCTCATCTTTTTAAGTGGGAGAACTTGCACAATTGGTGGCTGACTAAATACTTTTTTGCCCCACTGTACATCCTAGAAACCTGGTTAAACTATCATTATGACATCATGGATGAATTCTAGAATATACTATATAGCCTAGAAACCTGGTTAAACTATCATTATGACATCATGGATGAATTCTAGAATATACTATATAGCCTAGAAAACTGGTTAAATTATCAATATGACCTCATGGATGGCCAGTCCTTGTATTCATAGTGTAGTGAATTCAGGGAGAGGCCCTGAGCTGAACTCAAACCTGGGTCCAGCGACTGTCAAATCAACACCTTATAACTGTTACGCCAAGATGTCTGAACTTCTTGACGAGGTCGCTTGGTGTTCGGTTAAGGTTTCTTCAATATCGTTCTCTATGAATTTGAGAGTGGTTACACTTCTCCTTCCCCCATCCCTCAGCTGTTAACCAAGTCTCTGGGCAGACATTTTGTTGCTGTTTAAAAAAGACACAAAACCCAGCAATTTGCAGTTCAAACAATAACAAATCTGTCATTCCACCACTATTTTGGTAATAAAAGATTATGGGGTTGGAGAAATGTGACTACAGACAGACCTATGGATGCAAGGACTGACCATCCATGCTATCAACATTATAGTTTTAACCATGTTGAGGCGGCAGGCTAGCCTAGTCAATCAATGGCTGTAAATAAATAATTTAAAAGTCACAATATGGATGTAGCAATTGCAGATTTCCACCTTAACACCAAACATCAGTTCAACTGCAGAGTTTGTGCCTCTGTTGTTAAGACAGTACTTACCAGTGTTAATCAGGGAACGGTTTCTAAAAACCATCTTATGGCTAAATTCATCGTTAGAACCATTGGATGCCTTAATTAAGATGCGTTTGGGAAACCGGGCCCAGATATCCAGGTTCCTCCTCTTCTTCCTCCTCCTTTTTCAATTTAAAAGTAATCTCCTCCCCCTCCTCTTTCACGCCATAAACTACATGCTCTCCTTTCACTGTACCACCATCCTCCTCTTTCACTCTGAACGCGTCCTCCTCTTCTTTCACAGTAAAGGCCCCACTCTCTACTTCTTGTTTTACTGTGATATCTTCCTCGTCTTTCACTCTGAACGCGTCCTCCTCTTCTTTCACAGTAAAGGCCCCACTCTCTACTTCTTGATTTACTGTGATATCCTTTTCTTCATTAGAAGGAGAGTAGCTTTGTGACCGCATGGTCGGGGATGTTACCTAGCTAGGCTAATGCTAACTTAACCAGCCCGCTAGCTGACTAATAACAACAACACCATAAATATGAAATTAAATCGGATAACTAACTAGACGACAGTAGTGAGTTTAAAACACAGTGGCTAATATACACTAAAGCGTCTAAAGAGCTTTATTGGTTCGGCTATTTGTCTAGCAAGCTACCGAGGTGGCTGACGAACTGTTGTTGCTGTTGAAAGAAGCGTTCCGTCCACTAGATTATACGTCACACAAGCAGCATCGCCTTAAATTCCCAGACCGCCATCTGCTGACTGGAGTGGGTAACACAGTTGAGTAAAATGTATATTTTATCTTCAGACAACAAGTTAAAGTGTAGGAAGCATGAGTTTTAACTCACCAGTGTAACAATACAGTGTGGTTAAAGACTTAGTAAGCTAGTTGTCGTCACGATATGGTTACCTATAAGGACAAACAGTTATGTTTTTGCGTTATTACATATTTATTAACTTATTTTGTGACTCTTCCAAACTACCCACAATGCAGTATTTCTCAACGTCATATGGATGCTCTTCTCTGTGCTACTGAGTTTGTTTGCCAGTGTAACGGTGTAACGAAGTTACATGTTTAAAATATTGGTATCCTCTATTTAACTAGGCAATTCAGTTAAGAACAGTGCCTTAGACCTCTGCCCCGCTCGTGTGATAAAGGTATAGGATTCTGGGTAATCCACAGCAGATTTATGGAGAACTTGAAAATTGAGTGGTCCTGGGATAGAAAGGTATAAAATTGACATTACATCATTAAATCCACGTTTTAAATCATACATTAGCGATTTATGTTTTAGTAACTATTGTTGTTGGTTTGGTGTCAAGTCAGCCTCTCTTTATATGTTATTTGCCAAATCTCTGTTTTCCTTGTGGGTTTTATGCTAAAGATCCCTCTTTCAAGTTGGTATCTAACTGGAAAATGCATCTTCTTTTAGGAGTGCTATTTGTACCCTGTTGACTACTGATCATTCATCCACACTGTGTGTCTCATCAAAGCAGGTAATTTATGACAAATGTATAAAGTACATGTTTTATAAACTCATGAACACCAGCGAGTTTATCAGCCCGGTTTTGTTAGTTTAGGTGTATTATACTTCTTCGCCACCAGAGGGGGACTTTGAGTAATATTTCAGGTTAATTTGATAATTTTTTGCTACTAAAATGGATGACAGTTTATTCTGATGTAGTGAATATGAGACACATGGAAACAATTGATTCATTTATAATAGTAAATTAGGAATTAGTAGGAATTGTTAAATCCACTATACGATCACAATGACATTGATAGACATTTCAATAGTTTTTTTGTTAGTATATTACAGGGCACATTAATGTAGAATTGCTGTGGGAGTGGTATTTATATCCCGTCACTACTGATCATTCATCCAGACTCTGTGTGTCCCATCATTGCAGCTTTGGAAATAAATGAACTATCCATTCATTGCTCCTTCCTGTGTTGACTCACTGACTTGAGGGACCAGGATGGTCACACTAGGTCGATATCTAACTCAAGCTTCACCTCATGCTTTTCATGAACTGTGTGGTTGTGTTATCTAGTGGGAACCCGATAGCAGGGTAGGCTCTGGTGCCTTCTTGCCGTGGGCACAAAACAACAGAGGAAATTAACATGGTTGCTCCTTTATGTTTTGTCAACTTTTCGGTAGGGATGTTACGTTTGATACCGGAGCTACGAGGCACGTGTCCAAATCGCTCAGCAGTAAACTTCAAAGCAGTGTGCTGATTGATGCCTGTATCACTTTATCAGCAGCACGTGATCAATGACGTCTGAGGCTTCGTTTCATCGAACAACCACCTGATTGGTTTGGTATTGTGCTTGTTTGACACTGCAGGCGACTGCCAACTGACTGATCTTCAAATCACCTTACATCATAAATAACGACTCATTATTATTTATGCAGTGTGTCCCTTTATCAGCATTGATCAATGACTTTTGAAGATGAATTTTCTCCCATCATTCTCTATGTCTCTGATCTTTTGATCTGCAAACACGTTTCAGTTTTGTTAGTTTGGTTCAAAATGGTCTCGGTGCTGGTTGGCCTTTTTTTTGTTGTTGATACAATTGTCTGGAAAGAGCCAATGCTTCAGGAAGCTTTGTTTCCCCATCACTACTTTTCAGCATGTTTTCTGTGAATTAGACTACGGAAGTTTTGTAACTTTTTCCACCTTGGCTTACTGTTAGATGGGTTATAATTGGTCTCCGGTAGTTGGTCTCTGCTGACCATAACCGTGCTGGTTGGTTATGCTGTTTAGGCTAATAGCTAGTTGGCTAAATAGCAAACGTTAGCTGGCTGGCTAAGATAACTGCATGTAGCTAACATTCTTTGATATTTGGTTAGATGGCATTATGTATTTCCAAAACTGTGGTTTACTTTAATCACCCAAGTCATGAGCGCAAATGATTTCTAACTTAAAGTTCTACATTTGAAGTTATTTATGTTGTAGTTGACATCATAGGGAATAGGCTGGTCCTGCATATTACGTCACACCTGACTTTGGCATTCTTCTGAATTCTGATTGGTTTAATGTAATAACTCCAAATATAGAACAGTAAGGTGTAACTTTGCATTGGGAAAAATATTTTATTTAACTTTTTATAAACAATTACAAAACATACAAACGACAACATCATACAAACATGAAGTACATCACACCTGCCCAGACCCACTAGAACACACCTCCATCTCCATTAACTACATCACACCTGCCCAGACCCACTAGAACACACATCCATCTCCATTAACTACATCACACCTGCCCAGACCCACTAGAACACACCTCCATCTCCATTAACTACATCACACCTCCAACTGTCAGTTGGTTGCATGAATAACTATGATTACTAAATGTTACATAATTGTAAATATGAAATATCAAAACCAAATGTACACCCCTTTGTTAATATGTATTGGCAATACTTCACTTAATGGTGAGGCATGGAATAATAAAACATGTATATTTTGTCAGGCTGAATGTTTGAAATATGAGGTGATTTGAGTCATGCTTCTTCAGTAGTGGAATAAAGACAATTAGCACATGAATGTTGTCAAGAAATACTGGAGTGATGTCAGATTGTTAATAAATTGATTATAAACTCATTTATTATACTGCGTCCAGGCTGCAAGTTGAAATTAAGTTGTTTTCAAGTCATTGAAAAAAAAACGACCTGTAAAAGACATCTTAACTTTCACTTTCAACCAAACATATATTGGACTTCGGGCATCTTTTTAATGACATTTTGGGGTGTCCAAATCAATAACCAATATGCATTAACAGACATCTCAACTTTCACTTTCAACCGAACATATATTGGACTTCGGGCATCTTTTTAATGACATTTTGGGGTGTCCAAATCAATAACCAATATGCATTAACAGTTTGATAAATTGAAAAACATAAAATTTAAACAAACGTGCAACAATAATAATTTTACTTTTTAAAACAAGCTCCTTATAAACTGTTAAAACATTCTACATTGTGACATCATTAGAACACTCCTACTACAATGTTAAAACATTCTACATTGTGACATCATTAGAACACTCCTACTACAATGTTAAAACATTCTACATTGTGACATCATTAGAACACTCCTACTACCATGTTAAAACATTCTACATTGTGACATCATTAGAACACTCCTACTACCATGTTAAAACATTCTACATTGTGACATCATTAGAACACTCCTACTACAATGTTAAAACATTCTACATTGTGACATCATTAGAACACTCCTACTACCATGTTAAAACATTCTACATTGTGACATTATTTCATTGATATCATGAAACAACTCCTTCATGTATTTTCTGATGTTTAATCAGAGATCTTTTATCAGAGTATCTCTTGTCACATTGATCACAGCTATGAGATTTCTCTCCTGTGTGTGTTCTCTGATGTGATACCAGGCTGTTTGACTGAGTAAAACTCTTCCCACATTGAGTACAGCTATAAGGATTCTGTCCTGTGTGTGTTCTCTGGTGCAAAGTCAGCTGGCTAGATGTAGTAAAACTCTTCCCACATTGAGCACAGCTAAAAGGTTTCTCTCCTGTGTGTGTTCTCTGGTGTAGAGTCAGTTTGCCAGATTTAGTAAATCTCTTCCCACACTGATCACAGTTATAAGGTTTCTCTCCCGTGTGTATTATCTTGTGCACTGTCAGATCTCCAGATGAAGTAAATCTCTTCCCACATTGATCACAGCTATAAGGTTTCTCTCCTGTGTGTGTTCTCTGGTGTAGAGTCAGTTTGACAGATGTAGCAAATCTCTTCCCACATTGATCACAGCTATAAGGTTTCTCTCCCGTGTGTATTCTCTTGTGCACTGTCAGATCTCCAGATGAAGTAAATCTCTTCCCACATTGATCACAGCTATAAGGTTTCTCTCCTGTGTGTGTTCTCTGGTGTAGAGTCAGACTGCCAGATGAAGTAAAACTCTTCCCGCATTGATCACAGCTATAAGGTTTCTCTCCTGTATGTGTTCTCTGGTGTAGAGTCAGATGGCAAGTTTGAACAAAACTCTTCCCACAATGATCACAGCTATAAGGTTTCTCTCCTGTGTGTATTCTCTTATGCACTGTCAGGTCTCCAGATGAAGTAAATCTCTTCCCACATTGATCACAGCTAAAAGGTTTCTCTCCTGTGTGTGTTCTCTGGTGTAGAGTCAGTTTGCCAGATTTAGTAAATCTCTTCCCACATTGAGCACAGCTATAAGGTTTCTCTCCTGTGTGTGTTCTCTGGTGTGAAGTCAGAGAGCTAGATGCAGTAAAACTCTTCCCACATTGAGCACAGCTAAAAGGTTTCTCTCCTGTGTGTGTTCTCTGGTGTAGAGTCAGGCTCCTAGATGTAGCAAATCTCTTCCCACATTGATCACAGCTATAAGGTTTCTCTCCCGTGTGTGTTCTCTGGTGTAGAGTCAGTTTGACAGATGTAGCAAATCTCTTCCCACATTGATCACAGCTATAAGGTTTCTCTCCCGTGTGTATTCTCTTGTGCACTGTCAGATCTCCAGATGAAGTAAATCTCTTCCCACATTGATCACAGCTATAAGGTTTCTCTCCTGTGTGTGTTCTCTGGTGTAGAGTCAGACTGCCAGATGAAGTAAAACTCTTCCCGCATTGATCACAGCTATAAGGTTTCTCTCCTGTGTGTGTTCTCTGGTGTAGAGTCAGATGGCAAGTTTGAACAAAACTCTTCCCACATTGATCACAGCTATAAGGTTTCTCTCCTGTGTGTATTCTCTTGTGCACTGTCAGATCTCCAGATGAAGTAAATCTCTTCCCACATTGATCACAGCTATAAGGTTTCTCTCCTGTGTGTGTTCTCTGGTGTGAAGTCAGTTTGCCAGATGTAGCAAATCTCTTCCCACATTGATCACAGCTATAAGGTTTCTCTCCTGTGTGTATTCTCTTGTGCACTGTCAGATCTCCAGATTTAGTAAATCTCTTCCCACATTGAGCACAGCTATAAGGTTTCTCTCCTGTGTGTGTTCTCTGGTGTAGAGTCAGTTTGCCAGATGTAGCAAATCTCTTCCCACATTGATCACAGCTGTAAGGTTTCTCTCCTGTGTGTGTTCTCTGATGAATTTTAATGCCTGATGATGTGAATCTCTTCCCACAGTCAGAGCAGCAGTGAGTTATCTTCCCTGTGGGTCTCTGTGGGTGTTTATTGAGGTGTTCTGATCTGGAGAGACTCTTCTCTGTCTCCTCAGCATCATGAGGTTGTTGAGGCTCCCCAGAGGATCCACGATAGTCACGTCTCTCTCCTGTGTGAACAACAAAGTCAGACAGATGATTAAAGGCCCACAACAGCGATAATCCAGGGTAAAGGTTGATGCCAACAGCATAGCCATGATGTTGTACAACAATTGACGTCTGTAATGAATGTTAAAATTGTCTTAAAATGAGCAAGAAGTCATATGTTGTCTTGTTTTCACATTAGTAGTAGCATCTAAGATTGTAGACTAGAAATAAGTTATTCATGTTGTTGAAACTCTAAGCAGTGTGGTAGAAGACTTTTGGTCTACAATACAGGCCCCTTTGTGTTTTCTATAGCAATTTGATTGCATAAACTCCTCCATGCTAATGAGGAAACCACTAGTTATGGATGTCGTATATCTGGTGTGACAAGATGAATTAAAATAATCTGCCCACTCCATCAAGCAATGGGGACAGCAACACAGGGCATTCACGGGACCTCATGGAACCATGGACCACACCTGCAGAAACTGGACAACAGGGGGAAGCAGAGGAGATACCTATCATAGACTTCTCCCAGCTGACGCTTGACATGCCACCTACGCCGCCTCAAGTGGTAGAAACAACCAGCTGGAATCATTAAGTAGAATCAGCCAACAGTAACACGGAAGCAGCAGAATGGGAGTTAGTAGTGCATGACCTAGATTTAGAATAAGAAGCTTCCATTTAGACACAGGTCTAAGATGACGTAATAAGCAATCTACCGTCCCAGTGTAAGCACTCAGTGTAAGCAATCTACAGTCCCCGAGTTAGCACTCAGTGTAAGCAATCTACAGTCCCAGTGTAAGCACTCAGTGTAAGCAATCTACAGTCCCCGAGTAAGCACTCAGTGTAAGCAATCTACAGTCCCCGAGTTAGCACTCAGTGTAAGCAATCTACAGTCCCAGTGTAAGCACTCAGTGTAAGCAATCTACAGTCCCCGAGTAAGCACTCAGTGTAAGCAATCTACAGTCCCCGAGTTAGCACTCAGTGTAAGCAATCTACAGTCCCTGAGTAAGCGGCCGGTGCAAGCAGCAGGGCAGTGTCAGTGTGAAAGTGTGGTTTAGCCACAGCTCCAGAAACTTCCAAACTTCCCCTGTAAAAAGGTATATAAAGAGAGCAGAGATCATAAGAGAGGCATGATCCTCACTAACATATGAGACAGACTTCATATGGAGAGTCATCATAGGTAAATTTACTATTGCACTATACGCTTGTTAGACGAGAACAACATTTGAGAACCGGATAATTTTGCCTAAGTACTTATTGGATCACTATCTGAAGCTACTTGGTTGAACTTTGTGAACCCGAAACTGAGTCTCCGAAACACAGGGGTCTAGACACCTCTTGATCACAGACAAAGCGGCAGTCACACAGTGAGACATCAGGTACAGATGTGATTAGCAATACAAGGAAACAGCCAAGTACCGGTTACAATATATTGACACAGAGTTGGAAGTGTATAGAGATATTGGAATTGGGAATCTAGCGTTAGTGCTGTGAGAATACCAATTACAGGAAAGTGACCAGGGGGCGGAGCATTAAAGGTAATTGAACTATTTTTGCTATTTAGTCAATATTGTTAGAAGTGTTAACGCATTTAAAGTTTTGCAATATTATCTGGCATAGCTTAAAGCATTAAGGATTGATTGAGCATTATTGATGTATTAGGAAACTGTAGAACCATTGAATTGTAATAATGTGTATAAGACAAAAAACAGTGATTTAATAAAAGCTTGAAACTTTGACAACTAGGCCAGATTAACGATCTGGAGAGCAAACGCCTTTAACACTCTCACTGAACAGAAAGTGACCCTGGTTATAGGTTAAAGTGATTGCACTAAAGAATATTTGGGGCGGCAGGGTAGCCTTGTGGTTAGAGCATTGGACTAGTAACCTGAAAGGTTGCAAGTTCGAATCCCCGAGCTGACAAGGTACAAATCTGTTCCTAGGCCATCATTGAAATTAAGAATTTGTTCTTAACTGACTTGCCTAGTAAAATAAAGGTAAAATAAAAAAATGTCATTGTGTGGACAATAATATATTTTTAGGAGAGTCAAAATATATACCAATACTAGTTTCCAAGTGACTACTAGCTGACAAGCATAATAATCAATAGAAGAAGTTATTAGGTATTGATATATACAGTGCCTTGCGAAAGTATTCGGCCCCCTTGAACTTTGCGACCTTTTGCCACATTTCAGGCTTCAAACATAAAGATATAAAACTGTATTTTTTTGTGAAGAATCAACAACAAGTGGGACACAATCATGAAGTGGAACGACATTTATTGGATATTTCAAACTTTTTTAACAAATCAAAAACTGAAAAATTGGGCGTGCAAAATTATTCAGCCCCCTTAAGTTAATACTTTGTAGCGCCACCTTTTGCTGCGATTACAGCTGTAAGTCGCTTAGGGTGTCTCTATCAGTTTTGCACATGGAGAGACTGACATTTTTTCCCATTCCTCCTTGCAAAACAGCTCGAGCTCAGTGAGGTTGGATGGAGAGCATTTGTGAAGAGCAGTTTTCAGTTCTTTCCACAGATTCTCGATTGGATTCAGGTCTGGACTTTGACTTGGCCATTCTAACACCTGGATATGTTTATTTTTGAACCATTCCATTGTAGATTTTCTTTATGTTTTGGATCATTGTCTTGTTGGAAGACAAATCTCCGTCCCAGTCTCAGGTCTTTTGCAGACTCCATCAGGTTTTCTTCCAGAATGGTCCTGTATTTGGCTCCATCCATCTTCCCATCAATTTTAACCATCTTCCCTGTCCATGCTGAAGAAAAGCAGGCCAAACCATGATGCTGCCACCACCATGTTTGACAGTGGGGATGGTGTGTTCAGGGTGATGAGCTGTGTTGCTTTTACGCCAAACATAACGTTTTGCATTGTTGCCAAAAAGTTCAATTTTGGTTTAATCTGACCAGAGCACCTTCTTCCACATGTTTGGTGTGTCTCCCAGGTGGCTTGTGGCAAACTTTAAACAACACTTTTTATGGATATCTTTAAGAAATGGCTTTCTTCTTGCCACTCTTCCATAAAGGCCAGATTTGTGCAATATACGACTGATTGTTGTCCTATGGACAGAGTCTCCCACCTCAGCTGTAGATCTCTGCAGTTCATCCAGTGAACATGGGCCTCTTGGCTGCATCTCTGATCAGTCTTCTCCTTGTATGAGCTGAAAGTTTAGAGGGACGGCCAGGTCTTGGTAGATTTGCAGTGGTCTGATACAGTGGTCTGATCCATTTCAATATTATCGCTTGTACAGTGCTCCTTGGGATGTTTAAAGCTCGGGAAATCTTTTTGTATCCAAATCCGGCTTTAAACTTCTTCACAACAGTATCTCAGACCTGCCTGGTGTGTTCCTCGTTGTTCATGATGCTCTCTGCGCTTTTAACGGACCTCTGAGACTATCACAGTGCAGGTGCATTTATACGGAGACTTGATTACACACAGGTGGATTGTATTTATCATCATTAGTCATTTAGGTCAACATTGGATCATTCAGAGATCCTCACTGAACTTCTGGAGAGAGTTTGCTGCACTGAAAGTAAAGGGGCTGAATAATTTTGCACGCCCAATTTTTCAGTTTTTGATTTGTTAAAAAAGTTTGAAATATCCAGTAAATGTCGTTCCACTTCATGATTGTGTCCCACTTGTTGTTGATTCTTCACAAAAAAAATACAGTTTTATATCTTTATGTTTGAAGCCTGAAATGTGGCAAAAGGTTGCAAAGTTCAAGGGGGCCGAATACTTTCGCAAGGCACTGTACATAGGTAAAAGAGACTTGAAGGTAAGGAATTATAGGAGGAATCCATAACACTCAGAATATTTAAATAGGAGTATATCTATCCAAGACCTCATTCTAGACCGGAAAATAAGGGAGTGACAACGTGAACGAAGGAACAAACCCAACTCACGCGAAGGGCCATTACGAAGAAATAGAAGGGTTGGTAGGGCCGCACGGCTAGGCCCTTGTTACACCGCAGTAACTAAAATC
This sequence comes from Oncorhynchus mykiss, assembly GCF_013265735.2. Classification (NCBI taxonomy): domain Eukaryota; kingdom Metazoa; phylum Chordata; class Actinopteri; order Salmoniformes; family Salmonidae; genus Oncorhynchus; species Oncorhynchus mykiss. Next base: position 3,141,692 of record NC_048581.1, on the reverse strand, counting down.
CTAAAGTACTCTGCCCAGCCAGAAGACTGGGTAGAGGCATTTGCTGCAGGTATTAGGCAAAAGTCAGCACCGTGACACTGGTAATGAGGAAACCACTAGTTATGGATGTAGTATATCTGGTAATGAGGAAACCACTAGTTATGGATGTAGTATATCTGGTAATGAGGAAACCACTAGTTATGGATGTAGTATATCTGGTAATGAGGAAACCACTAGTTATGGATGTAGTATATCTGCCAGGAGCAAAAATGGTGAGCAAAGATTTTAGTTTTTCACAATGTATTCTGAATGTGAATGGGGGAAAACTCAGGGAAGTAACCTCCATTTCCAGGTTGCTTATGAGAGCATTTCACAGTACTTTGGGTGTTAATTGTAAGGATCGTTTGAATGTCCTGCTTAATATAATGTTTGTGTCGTCATTGCAAATCAAAAAACACTTCAACCAGTAAAATGCTTTTTGGCTTTTCCATCAACCTGACAATGAGGGTTTGTACACTGTTATCCATATTGGCCCACAACTTCACCTAACAACAAATATACCTGTAATGAACGAAGAAGCACTTTGGTTGTTGTTGCATGACATACTGTGGGTCAAAAAAAGTATTTAGTCAGCCACCAATTGCACAAGTTCTCCCACTTAAAAATATGAGAGACCTGTAATTTTCATCATAGGTACACTTCAACTGTGACAGACAAAATGAGAGAATATACTATATAGCCTAGAAACCTGGTTAAACTATCATTAGGACATCATGGATGAATTCTAGAATATACTATATAGCCTAGAAACCTGGTTAAACTATCATTATGACCTCATGGATGAATTCTAGAATATACTATATAGCCTAGAAAACTGGTTAAATTATCATTATGACCTCATGGATGGCCAGTCCTTGTATTCATAGTGTAGTGAATTCAGGGAGAGGCCCTGAGCTGAACTCAAACCTGGGTCCAGCGACTGTCAAGTTAACACCTTTTAACTGTTACGCCAAGATGTCTGAACTTCTTGACGAGGTCGCTAGGTGTTGGGTTAAGGTTTCTACAATATCGTTCTCTATGAATTTGAGAGTGGTTACACTTCTCCTTCCCCCATCCCTCAGCTGTTAACCAAGTCTCTGGGCAGCCATTTTGTTGCTGTTTAAAAAAACAACACAAAACCCAGCAATCTGCAGTACAAACAATAACAAATCTGTCATTCCACCACTATCTTGGTAATAAAAGATTATGGGGTTGGATAAATGTAACTACAGACAGACCTATGGATGCAAGGACTGACCATCCATGATATCAACATTATAGTTTTAACCATGTTGAGGCGGCAGGCTAGCCTAGTGGTTAGAGCGTTGGACTAGTAGGTTGCAAGTTCATATCCCCGAGCTGACATGGTACAAATCTGTCAATTAACCCACTGTTCCTAGTCCGTTATTGAAAATAATAATTTGTTCTTAACTGCTATACAGTGTTGATTTACATTGTTTCTAAACATTATAGTAAAAAAAGCTTATTTAGGGTTCTGATGGGGTAAACAGTTGAACTCCGCTCATGAGGCATGTGTTATATTCTTAAAGAATCAATGGCTGTAAATAAATAATTTAAAAGTCACAATATGGATGTAACAATTGCAGATTTCCACCTTAACACCAAACATCAGTTCAACTGCAGAGTTTGTGCCTCTGTTGTTAAGACAGTACTTACCAGTGTTAATCAGGGAATGGTTTCTCAAAACCATCTTACGGCTAAATTCATCGTTAGAACCATTGGATGCCTTAAGATGCGTTTGGGAAACCGGGCCCAGATATCCAGGTTCCTCCTCTTCTTCCTCCTCCTTTTTCGATGTAAAAGTAATCTCCTCCCCCTCCTCTTTCACGCCATAAACTGCATCTTCCTCTCCTTTTACTGTGACCTCCTCTTTCACTCTGAACGCGTCCTCCTCTTCTTTCACAGCAAAGGCCCCACTCTCTACTTCTTGTTTTACTGTGATATCTTCCTCGTCTTTCACTCTGAACGCGTCCTCCTCTTCTTTCACAGTAACGGCCCCACTCCCTACTTCTTGATTTACTGTGATATCTTCCTCGTCTTTCACTCTGAACGCGTCCTCTTCTTCTTTCACAGTAACGGCCCCACTCCCTACTTCTTGATTTACTGTGATATCTTCCTCGTCTTTCACTCTGAACGTGTCCTCCTCTTCTTTCACAGTAACGGCCCCACTCTCTACTTCTTGATTTACTGTGATATCCTTATCTTCATTAGAAGGAGAGTAGCTTGGTGACTGCATGGTCGGGGATGTTAGCTAGGCTAATGCCAACTTAACCAGCCCGCTAGCTGACTAATAACAACAACACCATAAATATGAAATTAAATCGGATAACTAACTAGACGACAGAAGTGGGTTTAAAACACAGTGGCTAATATACACTAAAGCGTCTAAAGATCTTTATTGGTTCGGCTATTTGTCTAGCAAGCTACCGAGGTGTCTGACTAACTGTTGCTGCTGATGAAAGAAGCGTTCCGTCCACTACATAATACGTCACACCAGCAGCATAACCATAAATTCCCAGACCGCCATCTGCTGACTGGAGTGGGTAACGCAGTTGAGTAAAATGTATATTTTATCTTCAGACAACAAGTTAAAGTGTACGAAGCATGAGTTTTAACTCACCAGTGTAACAATACAGTGTGGTTAAAGACGTAGTAAGCTAATTGTAATCACGATATGTTTACCTATAAGAACAAACAGTTATGTTTTTGCGTTATTACATATTTATTAACTTATTTTGTGACTCTTCCAAACTACACACAATGCAGTATTTCTCAACGTCATATGGATGATCTTCTCTGTGCTACTGAGTTTGTTTGCCAGTGTAACGGTGTAACGAAGTTACATGTGTAAAATATTTGTATCCTCTATTTAACTAGGCAATTCATTTAAGAACAGTGCCTTAGACCGCTGCCCCGCTCGTGTGATAAAGGTATAGGATTCTGGGTAATCCACAGCAGATTTATGGAGAATTTGAAAATTGAGTGGTCCTGGGATAGAAATGTATAAAATTGACATTACATCATTAAATCCACGTTTTAAATCACACATTAGCAATTTATGTTTTAGTAACTACTGTTGTTGGTTTGGTGTCAAGTCAGCCTCTCTTTATATGTTATTTGCCAAATCTCTGTTTTCCATGTGGGTTTTATGCTAAAGATCCCTCTTTCAAGTTGGTATCTAACTGGAAAATGCATCTTCTTTTAGGAGTGCTATTTTTACCCTGTCGACTACTGATCATTCATCCATACTGTGTGTGTCCCATCATTGCAGCTTTGTAAATAAATTAACTATCCATCCATTGCACCTTCCTGTGTTGACTCACTGACTTGAGAGACGACAGGACCAGGAAGGTCACACTAGGTCGATATCAAGCTCAAGCTTGCAAACGTTAAACACACCTCCATCTCCATTAACGACATCACACTTGCCCAGACCCACTAGAACACACCTCCATCTCCATTAACTACATCAAACCTGCCCAGACCCACTAGAACACACCTCCATCTCCATTAACTCCATCACACCTGCCCAGACCCACTAGAACACACCTCCATCTCCATTAACTACATCAAACCTGCCCAGACCCACTAGAACACACCTCCATCTCCATTAACGACATCACACTTGCCCAGACCCACTAGAACACACCTCCATCTCCATTAACTACATCAAACCTGCCCAGACCCACTAGAACACACCCCCATCTCCATTAACTCCATCAAACCTGTCCAGACCCACTCGAACACACCTCCATCTCCATTAACTCCATCAAACCTGTCCAGACCCACTCGAACACACCTCCATCTCCATTAACTCCATCAAACCTGTCCAGACCCACTCGAACACACCTCCATCTCCATTAACTCCATCAAACCTGTCCAGACCCACTCGAACACACCTCCATCTCCATTAACTCCATCAAACCTGTCCAGACCCACTCGAACACACCTCCATCTCCATTAACTCCATCAAACCTGTCCAGACCCACTCGAACACACCTCCATCTTCATGAACTCCATCACACCTGCCCAGACCCACTCGAACACACACCCGTCTCCAGCGCCCGCATCAGCACCATTTTTTTTCTCTCCGTTGCACACTCACTTTCAACTTTTAGATAATAAAGCATTTTACCTTTCTATTGAATTAACAACAGAGGATTGGTTGATTTCCAGGTTTTAAGTATAATATTTAAGATGACTGATTAGAAAAGTATCATCCAACCATCGGGTATCTCACTGCATCCTCATATGCCATGTCTTGAAATATACAGACAGACGGATTAAAAGTAATTTTACATTGTATAACTGTACTTCTGACAGCCAACTTTCTAACTCCTCCCATAACTTTATGACGTCATAACATTCCCAGAAGGATTATTGAGTCATTGTTAGTTTTACACTTAAGACATGACTCTGCCGTTGTGCTGTAGAATTTTTGAATTTAGTCTCTTGTATAATAAGGGACTATCATTTATCCCAACATCACAGGCCACAGACTTTGATACAGTTAAAGACTTCAAAGTGTATTAATGGGGTTTCTCCCTGTGCACCTGCCAATTTAAATCCATTAAATGAGACACGTTACCAGACAGGACATATTGCTGATGCTCTTCCCATTGATAACCTGAATAACAATTAACTTGTGGGCGGTGGTGGTGATGACGGCCTATTGAATGACGTTGTCCATCGGGATTCCCCCCAAGAAAGAAGACGCTCTGGATTGATCACTGGAGTCAGATGTGAGGGAGGAGGTTGATCATCAGGAGTCCGATGTGAAGGAGGAGGTTGATCATCAGGAGTCAGATGTGAAGCAGGAGGTTGATCATCAGGAGTCAGATGTGAAGGAGGAGGTTGATCATCAGTGAACCTCTAGGATTGTGGCTGGGCTGGCGTTTCCACTTCCAGCTTGGTCATATATTTTGATACCTTGAATGTTGATATTGTGAACCTATGTTATATATTTGTACCTCCTGTTTCAGGAAGTGATGTCACTAAGTACTGCCCCTATATATACAGTGCATTTGGAAAGTATTCAGACCCCTTCACTGTTTACACATTTTGTGACGTTACATCCTTATTCTAAAATGGATGAAATGTATTTTTTCCCCTTATAATGACATCGCAATACCCCATAATGACATCACAATACCCCATAATGACATCACAATACCCCATAATGACATCACAATACCCCATAATGACAAAGCAAAAACAGGTTTTTATAAATGATTAAAAACAATTGTTGATTTTCTTTAAAAAACAAGGACATTTCTAAGTGACCCCAAACTTTTGAACAGTAGTGTCCCCACATGATGTATTGTTACACCATGTAGAAGCAGTATAGACCTAGTCTGTTCATTATATACATCTACATGATGTATTGTTACACCATGTAGAAGCAGTATAGACCTAGTCTGTTCATTATATACATCTACATGATGTATTGTTACACCATGTAGGAGCAGTATAGACCTAGTCTGTTCATTATATACATCTACATGATGTATTGTTACACCATGTAGGAGCAGTATAGACCTAGTCTGTTCATTATATACATCTACATGATGTATTGTTACACCATGTAGGAGCAGTATAGACCTAGTCTGTTCATTATATACATCTACATGATGTATTGTTACACCATGTAGGAGCAGTATAGACCTAGTCTGTTCATTATATACATCTACATGATGTATTGTTACACCATGTAGGAGCAGTATAGACCTAGTCTGTTCATTATATACATCTATAGACCGACAGTAGCTAGCTACTTATTTAGATTTAGTTTGATTTAATGAAACTGCCTTTAATGTGCTGTAGTAAACATGTTTTATTTGCACTAATCAATAAACACATTCAGGTCTTTGTATGTCTCAATATAATAGTATTATTTAATTAAATCCATGTAAATCCTTTGTCTCAAAGGATTTAAATCCTTTGTCTCAAAATAAAATATGATCCTCAACTGCGTTTCCCCTCCAGTCAGCAGGCGGCGATGTGCGTCTTTCAGACGACGCTGCCAGCGTGACGTATAATCTAGTGGACGGTTCTTCAGAAACAGCTCGTCAACCACCTCGGTAGCTTGCTAGCCAACATAGCCGAAAGATTCAAGATATTTATACGATTTCGGTGTATATTAGCTACTGTGTTTCAGACACATTTCTGTGTCTAAACTTGTTAACCTGTTTAATTTAATATTACTTTATTTTGTATTAGTCAGCTTTAGTAGCTGGCTGGTTAAGTTAGCAGGAGCCTAGTCGCTAATGATAGCTAGCTAGCTAGCTAACATCCACGACCATGAGCTCCCTAAACTACTCTCCTCCTGTTAAAGAAGATGAGGTCTGCTGGACGGAGAAAGAGGGTCTGTGGCAGAACATTGTTGTGAAAGAGGAGGAGGATGTTACAGTAAAACAAGTAGAAGGTGAGGCTGTTTCAGTGAAAGAAGAGGAAGACGTTTCAGTGAAAGAAGAGAAAGACGTTTCAGTGAAAGAAGAGAAAGACGTTTCAGTGAAAGAAGAGGAAGACGTTTCAGTGAAAGAAGAGAAAGACGTTTCAGTGAAAGAAGAGAAAGACGTTTCAGTGAAAGAAGAGGAAGATGTTTCAGTGAAAGAAGAGGAAGACGTTTCAGTGAAAGAAGAGGAAGACGTTTCAGTGAAAGAAGAGGAAGACGTTTCAGTGAAAGAAGAGGAAGATGTTTCAGTGAAAGAAGAGGAAGACGTTTCAGTGAAAGAAGAGGAAGACACGTTCAGAGTGAAAGAGGAGGAGGATGTTACAGTAAAAGAAGAGGAGGATGAGAAGGAGGAGGGGGAGATTACTGTCACATTGGAGGAAGAAGAGGAGGTTGGTGATCTGTTTAACACCAGTAAGTACCGTCTCTGCAGTCGTTGAACCAATATGCAGTAAAAGGGTTCTACACTTTAATGTTGTTCTGTAGGAATGGCTGAAGCTTCACTGTAACGTGTAGAACATCAAGAGTGGACCATCAACAAAACGTTAACAATTGATCAAATGCATCCCATGACAATGCCTGAAATACTGTACTCCCCAATATCCCCAATATCTCCTATTAGATTAGCCCAGGAGGGGCTAGCATTTTGGGACATACATTAATGATATGTACCCATTGTTTCTTGAAGAAATCACTTATAAATGCCTCATGAGCTTAGGTCAACTGTCGTACCCCATCAGAACCCAAAATATAAGCTTTTTTTCACGCCAATGTTCATTAGTAAATGTAAACAAACACTGTATATCCTCAAAACATGATTAATTAATTTGAGTCTCAAGCATTTCTAAAACATTTAACATTTTCATTTAATTCTTTAAAAAAAAAGTCTAATTTAGAATAAGGAAGGTAACAAAATAAAGGGAAGCGGTCTGAACTTAATGAATGCACTAGGGCCCCAACTAAAACAAATCTTGGGTCAACCAAGAATCATCTTTTCTTTCTACCAACCGATTGGGAGAAATGTTATAAACGTGTATTTTTCCATATATAGACACACCCCATGTGGTTTTTAATAAAATCAACTATATGTACTGAACTGGTCTGATGCTTTAAGCACGCTGTTTGATTAAATAATTAAGACACACATATGACTCGGGAACCAGAGATCAAGATAGCCTAACCATCAGAAAAAAAACTCGTCCTCCTCCCGCTGCTGCTGGCCTTCGTAAATTCTTACGTTATGCTCCTGAAGTTTCCAGTAATAGACTACACCAGCAGTCGTTATGCTCCTATAGTTTCTGGTAATAGACTACACCAGCAGTCGTTATGCTCCTATAGTTTCTGGTAATAGACTACAGCAGCAGTCGTTATGCTCCTATAGTTTCTGGTAATAGACTACACCAGCAGTCGTTATGCTCCTATAGTTTCTGGTAATAGACTACACCAGCAGTCGTTATGCTCCTTTAGTTTCTGGTAATAGACTACACCAGTAGTCATTATGCTCCTATAGTTTCTGGTAATAGACTACACCAGCAGTTGTTATGCTCCTATAGTTTCTGGTAATAGACTACACCAGCAGTCGTTATGCTCCTTTAGTTTCTGGTAATAGACTACACCAGTAGTCGTTATGCTCCTATAGTTTCTGGTAATAGACTACACCAGCAGTCGTTATGCTCCTATAGTTTCTGGTAATAGACTACACCAGCAGTCGTTATGCTCCTATAGTTTCTGGTAATAGACTACACCAGCAGTCGTTATGCTCCTATAGTTTCTGGTAATAGACTACACCAGCAGTCGTTATGCTCCTATAGTTTCTGGTAATAGACTACACCAGCAGTCGTTATGCTCCTATAGTTTCTGGTAATAGACTACACCAGCAGTCGTTATGCTCCTATAGTTTCTGGTAATAGACTACACCAGCAGTCGTTATGCTCCTATAGTTTCTGGTAATACGCTACACCAGCAGTCATTATGCTCCTTTAGTTTCTGGTAATAGACTACACCAGCAGTCGTTATGCTCCTATAGTTTCTGGTAATAGACTACACCAGCAGTCGTTATGCTCCTATAGTTTCTGGTAATAGACTACACCAGCAGTCGTTATGCTCCTATAGTTTCTGGTAATAGACTACACCAGCAGTCGTTATGCTCCTATAGTTTCTGGTAATAGACTACACCAGCAGTCGTTATGCTCCTATAGTTTCTGGTAATAGACTACACCAGCAGTCGTTATGCTCCTATAGTTTCTGGTAATAGACTACACCAGCAGTCGTTATGCTCCTATAGTTTCTGGTAATAGACTACACCAGCAGTCGTTATGCTCCTTTAGTTTCTGGTAATAGACTACACCAGTAGTCATTATGCTCCTATAGTTTCTGGTAATAGACTACACCAGCAGTTGTTATGCTCCTATAGTTTCTGGTAATAGACTACACCAGCAGTCGTTATGCTCCTTTAGTTTCTGGTAATAGACTACACCAGTAGTCGTTATGCTCCTATAGTTTCTGGTAATAGACTACACCAGCAGTCGTTATGCTCCTATAGTTTCTGGTAATAGACTACACCAGCAGTCGTTATGCTCCTATAGTTTCTGGTAATAGACTACACCAGCAGTCGTTATGCTCCTATAGTTTCTGGTAATAGACTACACCAGCAGTCGTTATGCTCCTATAGTTTCTGGTAATAGACTACACCAGCAGTCGTTATGCTCCTATAGTTTCTGGTAATAGACTACACCAGCAGTCGTTATGCTCCTATAGTTTCTGGTAATAGACTACACCAGCAGTCGTTATGCTCCTATAGTTTCTGGTAATACGCTACACCAGCAGTCATTATGCTCCTTTAGTTTCTGGTAATAGACTACACCAGCAGTCGTTATGCTCCTATAGTTTCTGGTAATAGACTACACCAGCAGTCGTTATGCTCCTATAGTTTCTGGTAATAGACTACACCAGCAGTCGTTATGCTCCTATAGTTTCTGGTAATAGACTACACCAGCAGTCGTTATGCTCCTATAGTTTCTGGTAATAGACTACACCAGCAGTCGTTATGCTCCTATAGTTTCTGGTAATAGACTACACCAGCAGTCGTTATGCTCCTATAGTTTCTGGTAATAGACTACACCAGCAGTCGTTATGCTCCTATAGTTTCTGGTAATAGACTACACCAGCAGTCGTTATGCTCCTATAGTTTCTGGTAATAGACTACACCAGCAGTCGTTATGCTCCTATAGTTTCTGGTAATAGACTACACCAGCAGTCGTTATGCTCCTATAGTTTCTGGTAATAGACTACACCAGCAGTCGTTATGCTCCTATAGTTTCTGGTAATAGACTACACCAGCAGTCGTTATGCTCCTATAGTTTCTGGTAATAGACTACACCAGCAGTCGTTATGCTCCTATAGTTTCTGGTAATAGGCTACACCAGCAGTCGTTATGCTCCTATAGATTCTGATAATAGACTACACCAGCAGTCATTATGCTCCTGTAGTTTCTGATAATAGACTACACCAGCAGTCGTTATGCTCCTATAGTTTCTGGTAATAGACTACACCAGCAGTCGTTATGCTCCTATAGTTTCTGGTAATAGACTACACCAGCAGTCGTTATGCTCCTATAGTTTCTGGTAATAGACTACACCAGCAGTCGTTATGCTCCTATAGTTTCTGGTAATAGACTACACCAGCAGTCGTTATGCTCCTATAGTTTCTGGTAATAGACTACACCAGCAGTCGTTATGCTCCTATAGTTTCTGGTAATAGGCTACACCAGCAGTCGTTATGCTCCTATAGTTTCTGGTAATAGACTACACCAGCAGTCGTTATGCTCCTATAGTTTCTGGTAATAGGCTACACCAGCAGTCGTTATGCTCCTATAGTTTCTGGTAATAGACTACACCAGCAGTCGTTATGCTCCTATAGTTTCTGGTAATAGACTACACCAGCAGTCGTTATGCTCCTATAGTTTCTGGTAATAGACTACACCAGCAGTCGTTATGCTCCTATAGTTTCTGGTAATAGGCTACACCAGCAGTCGTTATGCTCCTATAGTTTCTGGTAATAGACTACACCAGCAGTCGTTATGCTCCTATAGATTCTGATAATAGACTACACCAGCAGTCAGCAACCTTTTCCATTTGGTGCCAAAGTTTGCTGTATCCAATGTTTTTTAACTGAGTAGTCTTGCAATTCAAGATGGCGTAGCAGTGATGGCTGTTGTAAATGTTATGGGTTTTTTTCATCATTTTTTGTATATATTGCAAAATATTCCAATCTCTTTTTCCATGTTTAAATTAAATATACCTTCCAGCATCCCGCCTCACCCAATGTGATACGGATCTGCTTATTTTTAGACTTTATAGCTAGAACCTCCATCAGCAGCTAGCCATCAGAAGCTAACCAGCTGATTAGCTACTAGCTATTTAGTCATCTTTTAGCCTGGATAATACCTGCCAGTCTGCACAGCGTAATATCAACCCTGAGCATATCAGACTGTTTTTCTCCACTACATCACCGTATTCTTGCAGTATTCCCACTCTGGACCATTATACCGGATAATCGCAGCTAGCTTGCTGCCACCAAGTGGCCCAGCCTCGAAGCTCATCTCCCAGCCTGCTCAGTGGACCCTATGATCACTCGGGCACACAGCTGATACCTCCCGGACTCTTCACTAAGACGACTAGAAGCCACTACATCACCGGATTCCTGCCGTAAGCTCACACTATACCAGTGTGGCTATAGTGGCTAAAGCCCTTGTTCCGAAGGTAGCACCAGTTAGCCTCGAGCCAGGTGCATCTCCCGGCTAGCAAACAAAATTACTCCAGCTACAGTACCTCTTTTGCCAATTGGCCTGGACCCTTTGTCAACACGGAGCCAGTCCATCACGACTGGTCTGCCGACGTAATTCTGTCCGATGTGCCCTCAACCGGCCTTTGCAGGACGTCCGTGATGCCCATGTCCCGAAGCTAGCACCAGTTAGCCTCGAGCCAGGCGCATCTCCCGGCTAGCGTAATAATGACTACCTAACGGCTTCCCTGGTTCATATATTCCTGTTCACTGGACCCTATGATTATTTATCTACATAGCTGATGCCTGCTGGATTGTTCATTAATCACGGGTCTCCATTTTGTTTTTTGTTCATCTGTCGACCACAGTCTCGAACTCAGGCCCTGTGTGTAGTTAACTGACCCTCTCTGCCCATTCATTGCCATTTTACCTGTTGTCTTAGATGATTAACTGTTGTTGTCTTACCCGTTGTTGTCTTAGCTAGCTCTCCCAATCAATACCTGTGATTGCTTTATGCCTCGCTTTATGACTCGCTTCATGTCTTTATGTTAGGTACAACCCTAAATCCGTAAACATGGGCACCCTCATAGATATTATCCTGACCAACTTGCCCTCCAAATACACCTCTGCTGTTTTCAATCAGGATCTCAGCGATCAATGCCTGCATCCGTTATGGGTCCGCGGTCAAACGACCACCCCTCATCACTGTCAAACGCTCCCTAAAACACTTCTGCAAGCAGGCCTTTCTAATCGACCAGGCCTGGGTATCCTGGAAGGATTTTGACCTCATCCCGTCAGTAGAGGATGCCTCGTTGTTCTTTAAAAATAATTTCCTCACCACCTTAAATAAGCATGCCCCTTTCAAAAAATGTAGAACTAAGAACGGATATAGACCTTGGTTCACTCCAGACCTGACTGCCCTCGACCAGCACAAAAACATCCTGTGGCGTACTGCACTAGCATCGAATAGTCCCCGCGATATGCAACTTTTCAGAGAAGTCAGGAACCAATACACACAATCAGTTAGGAAAGCAACGGCTAGCTTTTTCAAACATACATTTTTATCCTGTAGATCTAATTCCAAAAAGTTTTGGGACACTGTAAAATCCATGGAGAATAAGAGCACCTCATCCCAGCTGCCCACTGCACTGAGGCTAGGAAACACTGTCACCACCGATAAATCCACGATAATCGAGAATTTCAACAAGCATTTCTCTACGGCTGGCCATGCTTTCCTCCTGGCTACCACAGCCAACAGCTCCACACACCCCGCAGCTACTTGCCCAAGCGTCCCCAGCTTCTCCATCACCCAAATCCAGATAGCTGATGTTCTGAAAGAGCTGCAAAACCTGGACCTATACAAATCAGCTGGGCTAGACAATCTGGACCCTCTCTTTCTAAATTGATCTGCCTCCATTGTGACAACCCCTATTACTAGTCTGTTCAACCTCTCTTTCGTTTTTTTCCGAGATTCCTAAAGATTGGAAAGCTTTCGCGGTCATCCCCCTCTTCAAAGGGGTGACACTCTAGACCCAAACTGTTAGACCTAGGTCCATCCTGCCATCCTGCCCTGCCTTTCTAAAGTCTTCGAATGCCAAGTTAACAAACAGATCACTGACCATTTCGAATCCCACTGTACCTTCTCCGCTGTACAATCCAGTTTCCGAGCTGGTCACGGGTGCACCTCAGCCACGCTCAAGGTACTAAACGATATCATAACCACCATCGATAAAAGACAGTACTGTGTAGCAGTCTTCATCGACCTGGCCAAGGCTTTCGACTCAATCAACAACCGATCGCTGCCCGCACCCCCCGGACTAGCACCACTACTCTGGACGGTTCTGACTTGGAATACGTGGACAACAACAATTACCGAAGTGTCTGGTTAGACTGTAAACTCTCATTCCAGACTAATATGAATCATCTCCATTGCAAAATTAAATCTAGAATCGGCTTCCTATTTCTCAACAAAGCCTCCTTCACTCACAGTGCCAAACATACCCTCGTAAAACTGACTATCCTACCGATCCTTGACCTTGGCGATCTCATTTACAAAATAGCCTCCAACACTTTACTCAGCAAACTGGATGCAGTCTATCACAGTGCCATCCGTTTTGTCACCAAAGCCCCATATACCACCCACCACTGCGACCTGTATGCTCTTGTCGGCTGGCCCTCGCTACATATTCGTCGCCAAACCCGTTGGCTCCAGGTCATCTCTAAGTCTTTGCTAGGTAAAGCTCTGCCTTAACTCAGCTCACTGGTCAGCATAGCAACACCCACCCGTAGCACGCGCTCCAGCAGGTTTATCTCACTGGTCATCCCCAAAGCCAACACCTCCTTTGGCCGCCTTTCCTTCCAGTTCTCTGCTGCCAATGACTGGAACGAATAGAAAAAATCGCTGAAGTTGGAGACTTATTTCTCCCTCACTAACTTTAAGCATCAGCTATCTGAGCAGCTTACCGATCGCTGCAGCTGTACACAGCCCATCTGTAAATAGCCCATCCAACTACCTACCTCATCCCCATGTTTTTATTGACTTTTTTGCTCTTTTGCACACCAGTATTTCTACTTGCACATCATCATCTGCACATCTATCTCTCCAGTGTCAATTTTCTAAATTGTAATTACATCGCTACTATGGCCTATTTATTGCCTTTCCACCCTACACCATTTGCAGACACTATATAGATATTTATATTGTGTTATTGACTGTTCCTTTGTTAATCCCACGTGTAACTCTGTTGTTTTTTGTCGCACTGCTTTGCTTTATCTTGGCCAGGTCACAGTTGTAAATGAGAACTTGATCTCAACTGGCCTACCTGGTTAAACTATCATTATTACATCATGGCCACCTGGTTAAATAAAGGTTAAATAAATAACATTAAGAAAAATAATAAATATTGTAACTTTATTGACAACACCCAAATGGATACTGTCATTAATGTGGTTCTTCAATAATTAAACATCATTCTTAATACTGTAGCTGTTTAGTTAGTCACATGTTCATCTATCATTAGCTGATCCAGGAAATCATTTTCTGAATGATTGTCACATGACAAACATCAAGACATACAACAACAACCAAAGTGCTTCTTCATTCATTACTCTGGTAAAGACAGTTATGCCGTGCTCCATGTTGGATCCAACATCCCTACCGTGGTCATAATGTGTAGACAACTGTTCCTTGTTGGATAGGCTATTGTACAACACACAGAGCTATTTTCCTTCATTTGTTGTTAGGTTAAGTTATGGGCCAATTTGGCAAACCGTGTACAAACCCTCAGCCAAAGAGCATTTTACTGGTTGAAGTGTTTTTTAAGTACGAAGCGGTTGATTTGCGATGATGACGCAAACATTATATTAAGCAGGACATTCAAACAAGCATTACAATTATAATCCAAGGTAGTGTGACATGCACTCATAAGCAACCTGGAAATGGAGTTTTTTTACATTCAGAATACATTGTGAAAAACTAAAATCTTTGCCCACCATTTTTGCTCCAGGCAGATATACTACATCCATAACTATCGGTTTCCTCATTAGCAGGGAGGAGTATCTGCAATCAAATTGCATGTGCATCGCCCTCGTGCTGCAAGTTTAGCAAACACAGAAAGGGGCCTTGGAAACCAAAAGTCATCTGGCACATTGCTTAGAGTTTCAACAACTTTAATAACTTATTTCTAGCCTACAATCATCGATTTTACTACTAATGTGAAAACAAGACAAAATGACTATTCTTGCTCATTTTAAGACAATTGTCAAATAGTTTTTACATTCATTACAGACGTCAATTGTTGTACAACATCATGGCTACGCTGTTGGCATCAACTTTTACACTGGATTACCGCTGTTGTGGGCCTTTAATCGTCTGTCTGACTTTGTTGTTCACACAGGAGAGAGACGGGACTACCGTGGATCCTCTGGGGAGCCTCAACAACCTTGTGATGCTGACAAGGCAGAGAAGAGTCTCTCTAGATCAGAACACCTCAAAAAACACCTGCAGAGATCCACAGGGAAGAGAACTCACTGCTGCTCTGACTGTGGGAAGAGTTTCACCTCATCAGGCATTAAAATTCATCAGAGAATCCACACAGGAGAGAAACCTTATAGCTGTAATCAATGTGGGAAGAGTTTTGTTCAATCTGGCTCTCTGACTTTACACCAGAGAACACACACAGGAGAGAAACCTTATAGCTGTGATCAATGCGGGAAGAGTTTTGTTCAATCTGGCCAGCTGACTTTACACCAGAGAACACACACAGGAGATAAACCTTATAGCTGTGATCAATGTGGGAATAGTTTTACTGCATCTAGCTATCTGACTTCACACCAGAGAACACACACAGGAGAGAAACCTTTTAGCTGTGCTCAATGTGGGAAGAGTTTTACTGCATCTAGCTCTCTGACTTCACACCAGAGAACACACACAGGAGAGAAACCTTATAGCTGTGCTCAATGTGGGAAGAGTTTTACTACATCTAGCTATCTGACTCCACACCAGAGAACACACACAGGAGAGAAACCTTATAGCTGTGATCAATGTGGGAAGAATTTTTCTACATCTTGCTATCTGACTTCACACCAGAGAACACACACAGGAGAGAAACCTTATAGCTGTGATCAATGTGGGAAGAGTTTTGTTCAATCTGGCCAGCTTACCCGACACCAGAGAACACACACAGGAGAGAAACCTTATAGCTGTAATCAATGTGGGAAGAGTTTTACTAGATCTGGCTATCTGACTTCACACCAGAGAACACACACAGGAGAGAAACCTTATAGCTGTAATCAATGTGGGAAGAGTTTTACTAGATCTGGCTATCTGACTTTACACCAGAGAACACACACATAAGATAAATCCTTACAGCTGTGCTCAATGTGGGAAGAGTTTTACTGAGTCTAGCACTGACTAATCACCATAGAACACACACAGGAGAGAAATCTTATAGCTGTGACCAGAGTTAATTTGTTAAAATATCAGAAAATACATACATGGAGTTGTTTTATGATATCAATGAATTCATGTCACAATGTGGTATGTTTTAACATTGTATTAGGAATATTTTAATAGTGTCAATGTAGAAGCCTAAACGTTTGCCCCCTCATCAATTGATTTCAACATGATATGGATTTTAGGCTCAGGGGAAAAATCCAGGCTCTGAAATGGAAGAGTATTAATTTATGTGATTTAACAAAAAAAGAGTTGTGTTACACTTACCACGTTGGCGACCCACTTGAATCAAAATGTAGCTAGCTGTTTTCTACAAATTGTCCTCTATCCAGGGATGTACACATTACTCCCAGATTCCGTGTGGTTTTTGAGCTGTTAGTTGTGCGCTGCCCTAAGGGACTCCCAATCACTGCCTGTTATGATACAGCCTGGATTTGAACCAGGGTCTGTAGTGACGCCTCCAGCGAGATGCAGTGCCTTAGACCGCTGCTCCTGTGATAAAAGCTTGGGATTCTGGGTAATTCACAGCAGATTTATGGAGAACTTGAAAATTGAGTGGTTCTGGGATAGAAATGTATAAAATTGACATTACATCATAAAATCCACGTTTTAAATCACACATTAGCAATTTATGTTTTAGTAACTACTGTTGTTGGTTTGGCGTCAAGTCAGCCTCTTTATATGTTATTTGCCAAATCTCTGTTTTCCATGTGGGTTTTATGCTAAAGATCCCTCTTTCAAGTTGGTATCTAACTGGAAAATGCATCTTCTTTAGGAGTGCTATTTGTACCCTGTTCACTACTGATCGTTCATCCACACTGTGGGGGCGGCAGGGTAGCCTAGTGGTTAGAGCATTGGACTAGTAACCGAAAGGTTGCAAGTTCAAATCTCCGAGCTGACAAGGGTCATTTATGACAAAAGTATAAAGTATATGTTTTACAAACTCATGAACACCAGCGAGTTTATCAGCCCGGTTTTGTTAGTTTAGGTGTATTATACTTCTTCGCCACCAGAGGGGGACATTGAGTAATTTTCCATGTCAATTTGATATATTTTGATACTAAAATGGATGACGCGATATTCTGATGTTGTGAATATGAGACACATGGAAACAATTGATTCATTTATAATAGTAAATGAGGAATTAGTAGGAATTGTTAAATCCACTATACGATCCCAATGACTTTGATAGACATTTCAACTGTTTTTTTTGTTAGTATATTACAGGGCAGATTAATGTAGAATTGCTGTGGGAGTGGTATTTATATCCCGTCACTACTGATCATTCATCCATACTGTGTGTGTCCCATCATTGCAGCTTTGGAAATAAATGAACTATCCATTCATTGCTCCTTCCTGTGTTGACTCACTGACTTGAGGGATCAGGATGGTCACACTAGGTCGATATCTAACTCAAGCTTCACCTCATGCTTTTCATGAACTGTGTGGTTGTGTTATCTAGTGGGAACCCGTTAGCAGGGCTCTGGTGCCTCAAATGAACTGTGTGGTTGTGTTATCTAGTGGGAACCCGATAGCAGGGCTCTGGTGCCTCATATGAACTGTGTGGTTGTGTTATCTAGTGGGAACCCGATAGCAGGGTAGGCTATGGTGCCTCATATGAACTGTGTGGTTGTGTTATCTAGTGGGAACCCGATAGCAGGGCTCTGGTGCCTCATATGAACTGTGTGGTTGTGTTATTTAGTGGGAACCCGATAGCAGGGCTCTGGTGCCTCATATGAACTGTGTGGTTGTGTTATCTAGTGGGAACCCGATAGCAGGGCTCTGGTGCCTCAAATGAACTGTGTGGTTGTGTTATCTAGTGGGAACCCGATAGCAGGGCTCTGGTGCCTCAAATGAACTGTGTGGTTGTGTTATCTAGTGGGAACCCGATAGCAGGGCTCTGGTGCCTCATATGAACTGTGTGGTTGTGTTATCTAGTGGGAACCCGATAGCAGGGTAGGCTATGGTGCCTCATATGAACTGTGTGGTTGTGTTATCTAGTGGGAACCCGATAGCAGGGCTCTGGTGCCTCATATGAACTGTGTGGTTGTGTTATTTAGTGGGAACCCGATAGCAGGGCTCTGGTGCCTCATATGAACTGTGTGGTTGTGTTATCTAGTGGGAACCCGTTAGCGGGGCTCTGGTGCCTCATATGAACTGTGTGGTTGTGTTATCTAGTGGGAACCCGATAGCAGGGCTCTGGTGCCTCATATGAACTGTGTGGTTGTGTTATCTAGTGGGAACCCGTTAGCAGGGCTCTGGTGCCTCATATGAACTGTGTGGTTGTGTTATCTAGTGGGAACCCGATAGCAGGGCTCTGGTGCCTCATATGAACTGTGTGGTTGTGTTATCTAGTGGGAACCCGATAGCAGGGCTCTGGTGCCTTCTTGCCGTGGGATCAAAACAACAGAGGAAATCAACCTGCTGGCTCCTTTTTGTTTTGTCAACTTTTCGGTAGGGTTGTTACGTTACGTTTGATACCGGAGCTACGAGGCACGCGTCCAAATCGCTAAACAGTAAACTTCAAAGCAGTGTGCCGATGCCTGTATCACTTTATCAGCAGCACGTCATCAATGACGTCTGAATATTATTATTACTTCACACCATCATAGGTAATAGGCTGGTCTTCCATATGACATCACTCCTGACTTTATCATTCTAATGAATTCTGATTGGTTTTATGTAACAACTCCAAAAATAGAACAGTGAGGTGTAACTTTGAATTGGGACTTTAAAAAGAAATGTTGATCTTTTATAAACAATACAAAACATACAAATGACGACATCACACCTGCCCAGACCCACTAGAACACACCTCCATCTCCATTATCTACATCACACCTGCCCAGACCCACTAGAACACACCTCCATCTCCATTATCTACATCACACCTGCCCAGACCCACTAGAACACACCTCCATCTCCATTAACTACATCACACCTGCCCCGACCCACTAGAACACACCTCCATCTCCATTAACTACATCACACCTGCCCAGACCCACTAGAACACACCTCCATCTCCATTAACTACATCACACCTGCCCCGACCCACTAGAACACACCTCCATCTCCATTAACTACATCACACCTGCCCAGACCCACTAGAACACACCTCCATCTCCATTAACTACATCACACCTGCCCAGACCCACTAGAACACACCTCCATCTCCATTAACTACATCACACCTGCCCAGACCCACTAGAACACACCTCCATCTCCATTAACTACATCACACCTGCCCAGACCCACTAGAACACACCTCCATCTCCATTAACTACATCACAACTGCCCTGACCCACTAGAACACACCTCCATCTCCATTAACTACATCACACCTGCCCAGACCCACTAGAACACACCCCCATCTCCATTAACTACATCACAACTGCCCAGACCCACTAGAACACACCTCCTTCCCCATTAACTACATCACACTTGCCCAGACCCACTAGAACACACCTCCATCTCCATTAACTACATCACACCTGCCCAGACCCACTAGAACACACCTCCATCTCCATTAACTACATCACACCTGCCCAGACCCACTAGAACACACCTCCATCTCCATTAACTACATCACACCTGCCCAGACCCACTAGAACACACCCCAGTGGCAATTTTAGCATGTCAATCTTGGTGGGGTCTCCTCAATATTGTTTTAGATGCATGCCTGCAAGACACAACACAACAGTAAGATGTTGGCATGATCAGTTAAAGTCAAAGCTACCGTAACGTGATTTTACGTAATTTTATCTGTGGCCAATGACCTTGAGCCTTCTTGGAAGGCCACTTGTAATATTAACTCTATGGCAGGATGCAAAGCGCTGACATTTTGGATGTCTACCTTTACTAAGGACATAAACTTCACCACGACGTAGTGTCCCCATGAGTGACAGAACACTGAGCCAATTACAGCGCAATGCTCCTGTTTTTTGCTGGCTCGCCCCACCGCCACAGAAAGCACTGAGCTAAGCTGAAACACCTGCAATTTGGAGCTGCCTTACTCAAGAAAACAAAAATATGCCATGTGTGTATGCAAATGTATTAACTCAATGATATATATATATATATTTTGACATTGTTTGCAACTGATGTGCAACACTTATTAATGCCAAAATAACATGCAAAACAGGCAAGCCCCCCCACATGTTTATATATATTTGATTTCTTGGGGGCAAAAATTCTGGGGCTCTGCCCTGAATGACAGGTCGCCACTGACACACCCCCATCTCCAGCTCCTGCATCACTCTCCGCCACATGGCCTCAAACTGCACCATTTTATTTCTCTCCATCGCCCAGAACTTTACATTTTTAGATAATAAAGAATTTGACCTTTCCGTTGAGTTTACAGTGGAAGATTGGTTGATTTCCAGTTTTTAATATTTAAGATGATTGATGAGAAAAGTATCATCCAACCAACGGGTATCTCAACACACCCTCATATTCCATGTCTTGAAATATGTAGACAGACGGATTAAACACAGTGTCTCCTGACCCCTCCTGTCTCAGCCTCCAGTATTTATGCTGCAGTAGTTTATGTGTCGGGGGGGTAGGGTCCGTTTGTTATATCTGGAGTACTTCTCCTGTCCTATTCGGTGTCCTGTGTGAATCTAAGTGTGCATTCTCTAATTCTCTCCTTCTCTCTTTCTTTCTCTCTCTCGGAGGACCTGAGCCCTAGGACCATGCCAGAAGAGGACTGGCCACCCCACATATGCTCTCTCTAATTCTCTCTTTCTTTCTCTCTCTCTGAAGACCTGAGCCCTAGGACCATGCCCCAGGACTACCTGACATGATGACTCCTTGCTGTCCCCAGTCCACCTGACCGTGCTGCTGCTCCAGTTTCAACTGTTCTGCCTTATTATTATTCGACCATGCTGGTCATTTATGATAATTTGAACATCTTGGCCATGTTCTGTTATAATCTCCACCCGGCACAGCCAGAAGAGGACTGGCCACCCCACATAGCCTGGTTCCTCTCTAGGTTTCTTCCTAGGTTTTGGCCTTTCTAGGGAGTTTTTCCTAGCCACCGTGCTTCTACACCTGCATTGCTTGCTGTTTGGGGTTTTAGGCTGGGTTTCTGTACAGCACTTTGAGATATCAGCTGATGTACGAAGGGCTATATAAATAAATTTGATTTGATTTATGATTTATTTCTGACAGCCAACTTTCTAACTCCACCCATATCTTTATGACGTCATAACATTCCCATAACATTCCCAGAAGGATTACTGAGTTATTGGTAGTTTTACACTTCAGACATGACTGCCGTTGTCCTATTCTCCCTGTGCACCTGCCAATGTAAATCCATTAAGTGAGACAAGTTACCAGACAGGACGTATTGCTAATGCTCTTCCCATTGATAACCTGAATGACAATTAACTTGTGGGTGGTGGTGGTGATGACGGCCTATTAGATGATGTCGTCCATCGGGATTCCCCCCAAGAAAGAAGACGCTCTGGATTGATCACTGGGGTCAGATGTGAAGGAGGTTGATCATCAGGAGTCAGATGTGAAGGAGGAGGTTGATCATCAGGAGTTTATGTCCTATCGTTTTGTTGGACAAGTTTGCTTACCACCAAAAGAAAACAACTTCCATTTCACATAATAATCAACTACAATGCTTCACCTTCTACAGTATAAACATGGTGTAGATTGGCTGTCAACAATTAAAAACAAGAAAAATACATATATTTTTCCCCACAAGCTTCTAGAACTCCCGTCTTCCTAAAAACACACTAGCTTCTAGAACTCTCGTCTTCCTAAAACCCACTAGCTTCTAGAACTCTCGTCTTCTAAAATTCACTAGCTTCTAGAACTCTCGTCTTCTAAAACTCACTAGCTTCTAGAACTCTCGTCTTTCTAAAACTCACTAGCTTCTAGAACTCTCATCTTCCTAAAACCCACTAGCTTCTAGAACTCTCATCTTCCTAAAACTCACTACCTTCTAGAACTCTTGTCCCCTTAGAACGAGTCCAAACAAAACTCATCTCCAATACAGAAAAACGTGTCAAAATAAATTGTGATCCATGGAAAAGCACTGGCTAAACGCAAAACACAAATATTTTTGACTGCCCACCCTTGAAACAATCAGCAACCAAGTTGTCCTTACCACCGACATGTCTGAGTTCAAGAGGAAACTCCTGTAATATCCGTAGTAACTTTCTACCTCACTGCAGAGCTTCTCTCTCTCTTCTCAGGGTTCACTCGATAGGCATGTTGTAGGATCGGGGCCCAGTCTCTAGTACATTTGGGTTGGCACATCTGAGAATGATCCCTGATATTATAAAAGCAGGGCAACAATGTCAATATAATTGTACCCAAAAATTGTCAGTTGGTTGCATAAATAATTCTTAATACTAAATGTTACATTAATTATAAATATGAAAACCAAATGTACACCCCTTTGTTAATATGTAATAATTAACATAATGGTGAGGCATGGAATAATAAAACATGTATCTTTTGTCAGGCTGAATGTTTGAAATATGAGGTGATTTGAGTCATGCTTCTTCAGTAGTGGAATAAAGACAATTAGCACTTGAGTGTTGTCAAGAAATGCTGGAGTGATGTAGGATTGTTAATAAAATTGATTATAGACCAATGTATTATACTGCGACCATGTGTATAGGCTGCAAGTACCTTGAAATTAAGTTGTTTTAAAGTTGTTGAAAAAAACAACCCAAAACAACATTTTCAACTTTCCCATTCAACTACAACCGAACGCATATTGGACGTTGGGCATAGCCTTCTTTTCAATGTCTTTCCAATTACATTTTTCCCCCCCAAGTTTCCAAATCAATAACTGTCACAAGAATGTCTAGTTCCAATGATATGAACTCAAAACTCACTATCTACTTTGACCAATTCCCCAGTCAGACTGCTGGGGGTTGTAAGGCCCCTTCATAGAAGAATTGGACAAAGTCCCAGAATTTCTGCAAAAGGTAAGTTCTTTATTCAGAGAGCTCCGAAAATCATACAAGCACATAGCCTTTTATACCTCACATTTGGTCATATAAATACCCCTACTCTTCTCAAACACTGTCAATGCTGTTTTACAAGTCTTTTCCAACACATACATTGCTTATCATATCCTGAAACATGTTACATAATCTACTGCAAGCCTAACGGTTTCCCTCAGCCCTGGGTGGGGAGACCTCCTTCCTGTTATCAGTTTTACAGTGGTCACAAGTTGTCTGTCACAAGCTGTCTGTTAACAGTTCCTCTTTTCCTTGAATGTCTCACTTGAATTGCTAAATAGTAAAGTCTTCATTTAACACACAATAGAGAATTACAGTCTATTAATTCTAATTCTTTACACAGTTATACGTTTCAGGGTGGAATCCTTTAGTCATTACCTTAAACATATACATTCCATTATCAATAACCAATATGCAGAAACTGTTTGTGATATATTGAAAGCCTAAACATAAAATGTGCTATATACACAAACATCTGCCACAATAATCATATTACTTGAATTTTTCTTAAACAAGCACCTGAAATAAACTGCACAAGCACCAGAAACGCTGTTGTTTTGACAAGTAGCAATAAATCAATGATATCGATTAGGGGGGAGGTCAGATTGTACGTGCTGTTGAAACGAACACAACTAAAAAAACAAATGGAAGAGATATATTTCACCTCACTGGTTAGAGGACAACCTGCAGAAGACAGTCAGCTACATGTTGGAGTGATGCATTTAAATGTAGGGGTCGCTAAACAAAGGAACACAACACTTATTTGTCATCACTCATCGATATCATGTTGAAATCAATTGTGCCGAGAGGAGGGAGATGAGGTTGTCCGTCCTGTTAAAACTAACAGCTCAAAAACCACACGGAATCTGGGAATAATGTGTACATCCCTGGTTAGAGGAAAATGTGTAGAAAACAGCTCGCCACATTGTTGCATTTTGACTCAAGTGGGTCACCAACGTGGTAAGTGTAACGACTCCTTTTGTTAGTCACTTTTCGTTAAATCTCATAAGTAGTACTCTTCCATATCAGAGCCTGGATTTTTCCCCTGAGGCTAATATCCACATCATGCTGAAATCAATAGAACAGGGGGCAAACGTTTAGGGTTCTACATTGTGACATCATTCAAATAATCCTACTATAATGTTAAAACATTCTACATTGTGACATTATTTCATTGATATCATGAAACAAATCCTTCATATATGTATTTTCTGATGTTTGATCAGAGATCTTTTTTCAGAGATTCTCTGGTCACATTGATCACAGCTATGACGTTTCTCTCCTGTGTGTGTTCTCTGGTGTATCTTCAGAGGGCTAGATTGAACAAAACTCTTCCCACATTGATCACAGCTATAAGGTTTCTCTCCTGTGTTTTCTCAGATGAATCTTCAGTTCCCCAGATTGAACAAAATTCTTCCCACATACAGTACAGCTATAAGATTTCTCTCCTGTGTGTCTTCTCTGGTGTGTCTTCAGAAGGCTAGACGTAAAAAAAAACTTCCCACATTGAGTACAGCTATAGGATTTCTCTCCTGTGTGTGTTCTCTGGTGTGATATCAGGCCATATGGCTGAGTGAAACTCTTCCCACATTCATCACAGCTATATGGTTTAAATGATTTCTCTCCTGTGTGTGTTCTCTGGTGTGATATTAGGCTTCTTAGCTGAGTAAAACTCTTCCCACATTGATCACAGATAAAAGGTTTCTCTCCTGTGTGTGTTCTCTGGTGTGATATCAGGCTGGTTGAATGAGCAAAACTCCTCCCACATTCATCACAGCTATATGGTTTCTCGCCTGTGTGTGTTCTCTGGTGTGATATTAGGCTTCTTAGCTGAGTAAAACTCTTCCCACATTGATTACAGCTATAAGGTTTCTCTCCAGTGTGTATTCTCTGGTGTGATATCAGGTTGCTTAGCTGAATAAAACTCTTCCCACATTGATCACAGCTATAAGGTTTCTCTCCTGTGTGTGTTCTTTGGTGTACAATAAGATGGCTAGATGTATCAACACGCTTCCCACATTGAGTACAGCAATAAGGTTTCTCTACTGTGTGGATTCTCTGATGAATTTTAATGCCTGCTGATGAGGTGGATCTCTTCCCATAGTCAGAGCGGTGAATTATCTTCCCTGTGGGTCTCTGCTGGTGTTTCTTGAGGAGTTCTGATCTGGAGAGACTCTTCTCTGCCTCTTCAGCATCATGAGGTTGTTGAGGCTCCCCAGAGGATCCACGATAGTCCCATATCTCTCCTGTGTGAACAACAAAGTCAGACAGATGATTAAAGGCCCACAACAGCGGAAATCCACTGTAAAAGGTGAGGCCAACAGCGTAGCCATGATGTTGTACAACAATTGACGTATGTAATGAATGTAATGATTATTTGACAATTGTCTTAAAATGAGCAAGAATAGTCATATTTTCTCTTGTTTTCACATTAGTAGTAACATCTAAGATTGTAGACTAGAAATAAGTAAATCATGTTGTTGAAACTCTAAGCAGTGTGCCAGACGACTTTTGGTCTCCAATATAGGCCCCTTTCTGTGTTTAATAAAATTGTATGTACTATATCTTCCTAGAGCAAAAATGGTGAGCAAAGATTTTAGTTTTTCACAATGTATTCTGAATGGGGGAAACTCAGGGGAGTAACCTCCATTTCCAGGTTGCTAATGAGAGCATTTCACACTACTTTGGATTAGAGGTCGACCGATTATGATTTTTCAACGCCAATACCGATTATTGGAGGACCAAAAAAGCCGATACCGATTTTTAAAATATATTTTTTTAATGTATTTGTAATAATGACAATTACAACAATACTGAATGAACACTTATTTTAACTTAATATAATACATCAATCAACTCATTAAAGTTATCTAGCATTAAAGTTATCTTATAAAAACAATCAATCAACCATAATCACTAGTTAACCACACATGGTTGATGATATTACTAGATATTATCTAGCATGTCCTGCGTTGCATATAATCTGACTGAGCATACAATCATGCGAGTATCTAAGTATCTGACTGAGCGGTGGTAGGCAGAAGCAGGCGCCAAGCATTGCGCTGTTGTGTGTCAAGCATTGCGCTGTTTATGACTTCAAGCCTATCAACTCCCGAGATGAGGCTGGTGTAACCGAAGTGAAATGGCTAGCTAGTTAGCGTGCGCTAATAGCGTTTCAAACATCACCCGCTCTGAGCCTTGGAGTAGTTGTTCCCCTTGCTCTGCATGGGTAACGCTGCCCCGAGGGTGGCTGTTGTCGTTGTGTTCCTGGTTCGAGCCCAGGGAGGAGTGAGGAGAGGGATGGAAGCTATACTGTTACACCAGTAATACTAAAGTGCCTATAAGAACATCCAATAGTCAAAGGTTAATGAAATACAAATGGTATAGAGGGACATAGTCCTATAATTCCTATAATAACTACAACCTAAAACTTCTTACCTTGGAATATTGAAGACTCATGTTAAAAGGAACCACCAGCTTTCATATGTTCTCATGTTCTGAGCAAGGAACTTAAACGTTAGCTTTTTTACATGGCACATATTAATTTCTTCTCCAACACTTTGCTTTTGCATTATTTAAACCAAATTGAACATGTTTCATTATTTATTTGAGGCTAAATGTATTTTATTGATGTATTATATTAAGTTAAAATAAGTGTTCATTCAGTATTGTTGTAATTGTCATTATTACAAATACATTTTTTTAAATTGGCCGATTAATCGGAATCTGCTTTTTTGGTCCTCCAATAATCGTTATCGGTGTTGAAAAATCATAATCGGTCGACCTCTAATTATGGTTGAATTCTCCTCATGGATGAATTCTAGAATATGCTATATAGCCTAGGCACCTGTTTAAACTATCATTATGACATCATGGATGAATTCTAGAATATACTATATAGCCTAGGCACCTGTTTAAACTATCATTATGACATCATGGATGAATTCTAGAATATACTATATAGCCTAGAAACCTGGTTAAAACAATCATTGTGACATCATGGATGGCCAGTCCTTGTATTCATAGTGAATTCAGGGGGAGCTGAACTCAAACCTGGGCCCAGGGACTGTAAGCCAAAACCTTAGAACTGTTACACCAAGATGTCGGAACCTCTTGACGAGGTCGCTAGTTGTTGGGTTACGGTTGCTACAATAGCTTTCTCTTTGAATTTGAGAGTGGTTACACTTCTCCTTCCCCCATCACTCAGCTGTTCACCAAACCAAGTCTCTGGGCAGTCATTTTGATGCTGTTTAAAAAACCCACACAACCCAGCAATCTGCAGTTCAAACAATAACAAATCTGTCATTCCACCACTGTTTTGGTAATACAATGATTATGGGATTGGAGAAATGTAACTACAGACAGACCTATGGATGCAAGGACTGACCATCCATTATATCAACATTATAGTTTTAACAATGTTGAGGTTATACAGTGTTGATTTACATTGTTTCTAAACATTAAAGTAAAAAAAGCTTATTCTGGGTTCTGATGGGGAAAACAGTTGAACTAAGCTCATGAGGCATGTGTTATATTATTCAAGAATCAATGGCTATAAATTAATAATTTAAATGTCACAATAGATTTCCACTTTAACACCAAACATCAGTCCAACAACTGCAGAGTTTGTGCCTCTGATTTTAAGACAGTACTTACTAGTGTTAATCAAGGAACGGTTTCTCAAAACCATCTTATGGCTAAATTCTTCGTTAGAACCATTGGATGCCTTAAGATGCGTTTGGGAAACCGGGCCCAGATATCCAGGTTCCTCCTCTTCTCCCTCCTCGTTTTTCGATGTAACAGTCATCTCCTCTTTCACGCCATAAACTGCATCCTCCTCTCCTTTTACTGTAACATCCTCCTCCTCTTTCAAGCTGAACGCGTCTTCCTCTTCTTTCACAGTAACGGCCTCACTCTCTATTTCTTGATTTACTGTGATATCTTCCTCCTCTTTAGAAGGAGAGTAGCTTAGTGACCGCATGTTCGGAGATGTTAGCTAGCTAGGCTAATGCTAACTTAACCACCCCGCAGCCGAATAATAACAACACTGAAATATGAAATTAAATCGGATAACTAACTAGACGATAGAAGTGGTTTTAAAACACTGTGGCTAATATACACGAAAGCGTCTAAAGAGCTATATTGGTTCGGCTATTTTGTCAATCAAGCTACGGAGGTGTCTGACTAACTGTTGCTGCTGATGAAAGAAGCGTGCTGTTTTATACGTCACACCATCAGCATTACCTTAAAGTCTAAGACCGCCATCTGCTGACTGGAGTGGGTAACGCAGTTGAGTAAAATAGTATTTCTGTCCGCCATCTTTTATCCATTTCAGGTCTTGTGTACCCCTCTCTCCTAGTATTTCTGTCCGCCATCTTTGCTGAAGAAAGTCCAACAGTCACTTGTGCAGCAGCAGCCTCCCCCGGTCCTAGTGCCGAACCGATAAGACGTTTAAGATGCGATGGAACGGTTGACGAAAAAAATAAATCACAGAAAAAAATATATTGACTGATATTGATTTATTTAGGGGGGGTAATTCATATTTTAGGACTAGCGTCGTCTCTGATTCCAACCCTTTAACTTTTTGTCTGAAAATTAAATAAACATTTTACTCAACTGCGTTACCCAGTCCAGTCAGCAGATGGCGGTCTGGGAATTTATGGTTATGCTGTTGGTGTGACGTATAATCTAGTGGACGGAACGCTTCTTTCATCAGCAGCAACAGTGAGTCAGACACCTCGGTAGCTTGCTAGACAAATTAGCCGAACCAATATAGCTCTTTAGACGCTTTCGTGTATATTAGCCACTGTGTTTTAAACCCATTGCTGTCGTCTAGTTAGTTATCCGATTTAATTTCATATTTACGGTGTAGTTATTATTATTCAGCTAGCGGGGTGGTTAAGTTAGCATTAGCCTTAGCTAACATCCCCGACCATGCGGTCACCAAGCTACTCTCCTTCTAATGAAGAGAAGGATATCACAGTAAAACAAGAAGTAGAGAGTGGGGCCTTTACTGTGAAAGAAGAGGAGGACGCGTTCAGAGTGAAAGAGGAGGATGGTGTTACAGTGAAAGGAGAGCATGTAGTTTATGGCGTGAAAGAGGAGGGGGAGGAGATGACTGTAACATCGAAAGAGGAGGAACGTGGATATCTGGTTCCGGTTTCCCAAACGCATCTTAAGGCGTCCAATGGTTCTAACGATGAACTCAACCGTAAGATGGTTTTGAGAAACCGTTCCCTGATTAACACTAGTAAGTACTGTCTTAACAACAGAGGCACAAACTCTTCAGTTGAACTGATGTTTGGTGTTAAGGTGGAAATCTGCAATCGCTACATCCATAATGTGACTTTTAAATTATTTATTTACAGCCATTGATTCTTAAAGAATATAACACATGCCTCATGAGCGGAGTTCAACTGTTGTACCCCATCAGAACCCCAAATAATATTTTTTTTACTATAATGTTTAGAAACAATGTAAATCAACACTGTATAGCAGTTAAGAACAAATTCTTATTTTCATTAACGGACTAGGAACAGTGGGTTAATTGCCTGTTCAGGGGCAGAACGACAGATTTGTACCATGTCAGCTCGGGGATGTGAACTTGCAACCGGTTACTAGTCCAACGCTCTAACCACTAGGCTACCCTGCTGCCTCAACATGGTTAAAACTATAATGTTGATATCATGGATGGTCAGTCCTTGCATCCATAGGTCTGTCTGTAGTTACATTTATCCAAACCCATAATCATTTTATTACCAAAATAGTGGTGGAATGACAGATTTGTTATTGTTTGAACTGCAGATTGCTGGGTTGTGTGGGGTTTTTAAACAGCAACAAAATGGCTGCCCAGAGACTTGGTTAACAGCTGAGGGATGGGGGAAGGAGAAGTGTAACCACTCTCAAATTCATAGAGAACGATATTGTAGAAACCTTAACCCAACACCTAGCGACCTCGTCAAGAAGTTCAGACATCTTGGCGTAACAGTTATAAGGTGTTGATTTGACAGTCGCTGGACCCAGGTTTGAGTTCAGCTCAGGGCCTCTCCCTGAATTCA
Organism: Oncorhynchus mykiss; assembly: GCF_013265735.2. Lineage (NCBI taxonomy): Eukaryota > Metazoa > Chordata > Actinopteri > Salmoniformes > Salmonidae > Oncorhynchus > Oncorhynchus mykiss. The sequence continues at coordinate 3,111,422 of NC_048581.1, read as the reverse complement.
CTACACTATGAATACAAGGACTGGCCATCCATGAGGTCATAATGATAATTTAACCAGTTTTCTAGGCTATATAGTATATTCTAGAATTCATCCATGATGTCATAATGATAGTTTAACCAGGTTTCTAGGATATATAGTATATTCTAGAATTCATCCATGATGTCATAATGATAGTTTAACCAGGTTTCTAGGCTATATAGTATATTCTCTCATTTTGTCTGTCACAGTTGAAGTGTACCTATGATGAAAATTACAGGCCTCTCATCTTTTTAAGTGGGAGAACTTAAACGCAATTGGTGGCTGACTAAATACTTTTTTTGACCCACAGTATGTCATGCAACAACAACCAAAGTGCTTCTTCGTTCATTACAGGTATATTTGTTGTTCGGTGAAGTTGTGGGCCAATATGGATAACAGTGTACAAACCCTCATTGTCAGGTTGATGGAAAAGCCAAAAAGCATTTTACTGGTTGAAGTGTTTTTTGATTTGCGATGACGACACAAACATTATATTAAGCAGGACAGTCAATCGATCCTTACAATTAACATCCAAAGTAGTGTGAAATGCTCTCATAAGCAACCTGGAAATGGAGGTTACTTCCCTGAGTTTTCCCCCATTCACATTCAGAATACATTGTGAAAAACTAAAATCTTTGCTCACCATTTTTGCTCCTGGCAGATATACTACATCCATAACTAGTGGTTTCCTCATTAGCAGATATACTACATCCATAACTAGTGGTTTCCTCATTAGCAGAAATACTACAACCATAACTAGTGGTTTCCTCATTACCAGATATACTACATCCATAACTAGTGGTTTCCTCATTAGCAGATATACTACATCCATAACTAGTGGTTTCCTCATTACCAGTGTCACGGTGCTGACTTTTGCCTAATACCTGCAGCAAATGCCTCTACCCCGTCTTCTGGCTGGGCAGAGTACTTTAGGATTTTAGTTACTGCGGTGTAACAAGGGCCTAGGCGTGCGGCAAGTTTCTGGAGCTGTGGCTAAACCACACTTTCACACTGACACTGCCCTGCTGCTTGCACCGGCCGCTTACTCGGGGACTGTAGATTGCTTACACTGAGTGCTTACTCGGGGACTGTAGATTGCTTATTACGTCATCTTAGACCTGTGTCTAAATGGAAGCTTCTTATTCTAAATCTAGGTCATGCACTACTAACTCTCATTCTGCTGCTTCCGTGTTACTGTTGGCTGATTCTACTTAATGATACCAGCTGGTTGTTTCTACCACTTGAGGCGGCGTAGGTGGCATGTCAAGCGTCAGCTGGGAGAAGTCTATGATAGGTATCTCCTCTGCTTCCCCCTGTTGTCCAGTTTCTGCAGGTGTGGTCCATGGTTCCATGAGGTCCCGTGAATGCCCTGTGTTGCTGTCCCCATTGCTTGATGGAGTGGGCAGATTCTTTTCATCTCTTGTCACACCAGATATACGACATCCATAACTAGTGGTTTCCTCATTAGCATGGAGGAGTTTATGCAATCAAATTGCCCTCGTGCTGCAATTTTAGAAAACACAAAGGGGCCTGTATTGTAGACCAAAAGTCTTCTACCACACTGCTTAGTGTTTCAACAACATGAATAACTTATTTCTAGTCTACAATCTTAGATGTTACTATTAATGTGAAAACAAGACAAAATATGACTTCTTGCTCATTTTAAGACAATTTTAACATTCATTACAGACGTCAATTGTTGTACAACATCATGGCTATGCTGTTGGCATCAACTTTTACACTGGATTATTGCTGTTGTGGGCCTTTAATCATCTGTCTGACTTTGTTGTTCACACAGGAGAGAGACGTGACTATCGTGGATCCTCTGGGGAGCCGCAACAACCTCATGATGCTGAGGAGACAGAGAAGAGTCTCTCCAGATCAGAACACCTCAATAAACACCCGCAGAGACCCACAAGGAAGAGAACTCACTGCTGCTCTGACTGTGGGAAGATATTCACATCATCAGGCATTAAAATTCATCAGAGAACACACACAGGAGAGAAATCTTATAGCTGTGGTCAATGTTGGAGGAGTTTTACAACATTAATCTCTCTGAAAGTACACCAGAGAACACACACAAGAGAGAAACGTTATAGCTGTGATCATTGTGGGAAGAGTTTTGTTTATGCTTGCCATCTGACTCAACACCAGAGAACACACACAGGAGAGAAACCTTATAGCTGTGATCAATGTGGGAAGAGATTTGCTACATCTGGCCACCTGACTCTACACCAGAGAACACACACAGGAGAGAAACCTTTTAGCTGTGGTCAATGTGGGAGGAGATTTAGTCGATCTGGAGATCTGACAGTGCACAAGAGAATACACACAGGAGAGAAACCTTATAGCTGTAATCAATGTGGGAAAAGTTTTGTTTCATCTAGCCATCTGACTATACACCAGAGAACACACACAGGAGAGAAATCTTATAGCTGTGATCAATGTGGGAAGAGTTTTGTTTCATCTAGCCATCTGAATATACACCAGAGAACACACACAGGAGAGAAATCTTATAGCTGTGGTCAATGTGGGAGGAGTTTTAGTCGATCTGGAGATCTGACAGTGCACAAGAGAATACACACAGGAGAGAAACCTTATAGCTGTGATCAATGTGCGAAGAGATTTGCTACATCTGGCTACCTGACTCTACACCAGAGAACACACACAGGAGAGAAACCTTATAGCTGTGGTCAATGTGGGAGGAGTTTTAGTCGCTCTGGAGATCTGACAGTGCACAAGAGAATACACACAGGAGAGAAACCTTATAGCTGTGATCAATGTGGGAAGAGTTTTACTTCATCTGGCAATATGACTCGACACCAGAGAACACACACAGGAGAGAACTCTTATAGCTATGGTCAATGTTGTAGGAGTTTTACAACATTAATCTCTCTGAAAGTACACCAGAGAACACACCCAGGAGAGAAACCTTATAGCTGTGATCAATGTGGGAAGAGTTTTGTTTATGCTTGCCATCTGACTATACACCAGAGAACACACACAGGAGAGAAATCTTATAGCTGTGATCAATGTGGGAAGAGTTTTGTTTCATCTAGCCATCTGAATATACACCAGAGAACACACACAGGAGAGAAATCTTATAGCTGTGGTCAATGTGGGAGGAGTTTTAGTCGATCTGGAGATCTGACAGTGCACAAGAGAATACACACAGGAGAGAAACCTTATAGCTGTGATCAATGTGCGAAGAGATTTGCTACATCTGGCTACCTGACTCTACACCAGAGAACACACACAGGAGAGAACCCTTATAGCTGTGGTCAATGTGGGAGGAGTTTTAGTCGCTCTGGAGATCTGACAGTGCACAAGAGAACACACACAGGAGAGAAATCTTATAGCTGTGATCAATGTGGGAAGAGTTTTACTTCATCTGGCAATCTGACTCGACACCAGAGAACACACACAGGAGAGAAATCTTATAGGAGTTTTACAACATTAATCTCTATGAAAGTACACCAGAGAACACACACAGGAGAGAAATCTTATAGCTGTGATCAATGTGGGAAGAGTTTTAGTCGATCTGGAGATCTGACTCAACACCAGAGAACACACAGGATTGAAATCTCATAGCTGTGACCAGAGATAATCTGATACAAGATCTCTGATCAAAAGATTAGAAAATACATACATGAAGTAGTTGTTTCATGATTTCAATGAATTAATGTCACAATGTAGAATTTTTTAACATTGTAGTAGGAGTATTGTAATGATTTCACAATGTAGAAGCCTAACTTCACTTATGAATTGATATCAACATGTTATGGATATTAGCCTAATGGGGAAAAATCCAGGCTCTGAAATGGAACCCCCGGACAGGGCCAAACAGGAAGGATATAACCCCACCCACTTTGCCAAAGCACAGCCCCCACACCGCTAGAGGGATATCTTCAACCACCAACTTACCATCCTGAGACAAGGCTGAGTAAAGCCCACAAAGATCTCCGCCACGGCACAACCCAAGGGGGAGCGCCAACCCAGACAGGAAGATCACGTCAGTGACTCAACCCACTCAAGTGATGCACCCCTCCTAGGGACGGCATGAAAGTGCACCAGTTTGCCAGTGACCCAGCCCCTGTAATATAGGGTTAGAGGCAGAGAATCCCAGTGGAGAGACAGCAAGGACGGTTTGTTGCTCCAGAGCCTTTCCGTTTACCTTCACACTCCTGGGCCAGACTACACTCAATCATATGACCTACTGAAGAGATGAGTCTTCAGTAAAGACTTAAAGGTTGAGACCGAGTCTGCGTCTCTCACATGGATAGGCAGACCATTCCATTCAAATGGAGATCTACAGGAGAAAGCCCTGCCTCCAGCTGTTTGCTTAGAAATTCTAGGGATAATTAGGAGTTGTGTTACACTTACCACGTTGGTGACCCACTTGAATCAAAATGCAACACTTCAAAATGTAGCGTGCTGTTTTCTACAAATTGTCCTCTAACCAGGGATGTACTCCCAGGGATGTACTCCCAGATTCCGTGAGGTTTTTGAGCTGTTAGTTTTAACAGGATGTGCAACCTCATCTCTCTCCTCTCTCACAATTTTTTTTACCATGATCTCGATGAGTGATGGCAAATAAGTGCTGCATTCCCTTGTTTAGCGACCCCTATATTTAATGCATCGCTCCCAAATGTAGCTGACTCTTCTGCAGGTTGTCCTCTAATCAGGGAGGTAAAATATATCTCCCATTTCCATGTGTTTTTTTTGTTGTGTCAGTTTCAACAGCACGTACAACCTAATTTCCCCTTTAATCGATATCAGTGATTTATTGCGTCTTGTCAAAACAACAGCGTTTTTGGTGCTTGTGCAGTTTATAAGGAGCTTGTTTTAAAAAATACAAGAAATATGATTATTGTGGCAGATGTTTGTCTATATAGCACATTTTATGTTTAGGTTTTCAATTTATCCCAAACTGTTTCTGCATATTGGTTATTGATTTGGAGACATTAAAACTGTGTTTTGACATTGGGGATATCACACCTAGCAAAATGTAATTGAAAAGACGTTGAAAATAAGACTATGTAACCGAATATTTCATATTTACATTTCATGTAACATTTAGTAATCATAATTATTTATGCAACCAACTGACAATTTTTGGGTACAATTATATTGACGTTGTTGCCCTGCTTTTAAAATATCAGGGTTAATTTTCCAGCCTGCTGAAGGTGTGGTGGAGTGGTAAACACCACCCCCTGCTCTACCAGGGGCTTGAGGTGGTCTCCCACAGCTCTGCTTGTGTCATGTTCTGTGGCCTTGCCGTTCCATTTCTTGACTGCCCCTGTAACACAGAAATAAATAAATTTAGTCATATTGTATAAAACATTAAAAGTAATCATTATGGAGCGTCTATGGCCTCAGTTACACCTGGCACCTAAATGTGACTTCTGTCATCCGATCACTCCAAGCTGCATTAGGTTCAGATCTACCAGGATTGGCCTTTGACAGTCTGGATGCAGTCAGGCCACTGAATATAAATAAGCAATGTAAAGAGGTGGGGTGAATGAGTGGGGAAAAGTACATTCTACACAAATGACCATAATAGCAAAGAACAAATGTGTGTGCCTGAGACCTCCTGTCTCAGCCTCCAGTATTTATGCTGCAGTAGTTTATGTGTCGGGGGGCTAGGGTCAGTTTGTTATATCTGGAGTACTTCTCCTGTCCTATTCGGTGTCCTGTGTGAATTTAAGTGTGCTCTCTCTAATTCTCTCTTTCTCTCTCTCGGAGGACCTGAGCCCTAGGACCATGCCTCAGGACTACCTGACATGATGACTCCTTGCTGTCCCCAGTCCACCTGGCCGTGCTGCTGCTCCAGTTTCAACTGTTCTGCCTTATTATTATTGGACCATGCTGGTAATTTATGAACATTTGAACATCTTGGCCATGTTCTGTTATAATCTCCACCCGGCACAGCCAGAAGAGGACTGGCCACCCCACATAGCCTGGTTCCTCTCTAGGTTTCTTCCTAGGTTTTGGCCTTTCTAGGGAGTTTTTCCTAGCCACCGTGCTTCTACACCTGCATTGCTTGCTGTTTGGGGTTTTAGGCTGGGTTTCTGTACAGCACTTTGAGATATCAGCTGATATCAGAAGGGCTTTATAAATTAAATTTGATTGATTTTGATTTGAAATTAACTTTCATACAGCCAAAAGGGGTGGGAAATTACACCAATATCAGTCGTCAATTTGCACTAATGTAAATAAACATGGATGATGGAACATATTCCCTTTTGCTGATGTGATGAACCACTAAGGGGACATAAATATTTACCATCTAAACCATGTGTGTCCTCTCACCTCTCTGGCTGTAGAAGTGTTCTTCCTAACCAGTCCCTCAACAGCTCTCTGACTGAGCTCCACCCTCACTGGGTCTTCAGAGGAGAGGAAGGCTGAGGAGGGTTGGAAGGATGAATGGATCAGTCACTCAATAAAGTGTAGAGCTGCTGTCTGACAAAATCACAATTTTAGTAGTTCATTAAAATAAATAAGGCTTTATGACTGCTGAACACCAACTATCAATCACTTAGATTGTGTAATTTCAGGTAGCGATACATCCATGGGACGTCCCTAGCCCATTGAAGTTTACATCTAAAATGGTTAAGTTAGGGATTAAGGTTAGGGTTTAGGGTAGGGATGTCCCAAGAATCCCAGATAGCATTGACCATTGTGCATTTGTAACCGATGTGAAATGGCTAGCTAGTTAGCCTGGTGTGCGCTAATAGCGATGATAACGATGTTTCGTGGGAGGCAGTTGTTTATGTGTGCAGAGTCCCTGGTTCGAGCCCAGGTAGGGGCGAGGAGAGGGACGGAAGCTATACTGTTACACATTCTTCAGTCTCTTTTACGTAGCCGGTGTAAAAGAAACACAGACAAGACAAGTAGGCGCTTAGGTCATTATGGTCATTGTAGTTTAAAAAAAATAGCATCTAATTATGTGTTACTGTATGTTAGAGAAGAATGTGTTCTTTCTATTCCAGGGGACAGCAGAGGAACTTCATCGATTCCACTCCTTCATCAATACAAGCAGTGAACATCTGAAATTCACCCTCACCTTTAATGCGCATGAAACAAGTTACCAGATGGTTGGACTATACTTTTCTCATCAATCATCTTAAATACCATACTTAAAAACTGGAAATCAACCAATCCTTACCTATGATGTTAACTACAACAGAAATAACTTAAAATGTATAACTTTACATTAAACCAATCGTTTGCACTCATGACTTGAGTGATTAAAGTAAACCAACGTTTTGGAAAGACATAATGCCATCTAACCAATCAAAGAATGTTAGCTATATGCAGTTATCTTAGACAGCCAGCTAACGTTAGCTATTTAGCCAACTAGCTATTAGCCTAAACAGCATAACCAACCAGCGCGGTTACGGTCAGCAGAGACCAACTACCGGAGACCAATTATAACCCATCTAACAGTAAGCCAAGGTGTAAAAAGTTACAAAACTCCCGAGGTCGAATTCACAGAAAACATGCTGAAAAGTAGTGATGGGGAAACAAAGCTTTCTGAAGTATTGGCTCTTTCCAGATAATAATTTAAAAATAAATACATAGGTTCATTACTCAAGGCTTTGAGCGACACAGAATTTAGAATGGCCACATTTTGAAAAATGACATCCCACACCGTAGCAGCGTAGCCTTCATGTCTTCTACGAAACCACGGGCCCTGATCGAGAGCATCAAGTCCATGCTGCATTGTGGGTAAACGGTGACTGGCTGACTGATTTATAAATAATAATGAGTAGTTATTTATGGCGCAAGGTGATTTATAAATTAAGTGATTTGTAAATTAGTCAGTCAGCAGCCACCTGCACTGGCGGCTGCAATGTCGAACGAGCCCAAATTCATCAATACCAAACCACTCAGGTGTTCAACGAAATGATTCTTCAGACGTCATTGATCACGTGCTGCTGATAAAGGGACTCTGCTTTGAATTATACCGCTTAGCGACTTCAGTACATGCCTCATAGCTCCAGTCTCAAACTTAACCCCGTTCCTGATGATGAAGAAGAGGTGGTCTGCCTGCTGGATGGAGAAAGACGCTCTCGTGGAAGAGGAGGCTGTTACAATACAAAAACAAGTAGAGGTTGAGGCTGTTATCGTGAAAGAAGAAGAGAAAGAGGTCTCAGTTAAAGAAGAGGAAGACTCGTTCAGAGTCAAAGTGAAAGAAGTGGAGGGGGAAGTGACTGTCACATCGAAAAATGAAGAAGAGGAGGAAACTGGATATCTGGGCCCGGTTTCCCAAGCGCATCTTAAGGCGTCGGATGGTTCTAACGATGAACGGGCCCTGATTAACACGAGTAAGTACTGTCTTAAAAACAGAAGCACAAGCTCTGCGGTTGTTGAACTGATGTGTGGTGTTAAAGGAGAAATTTGCAATTGCTACATCCATATTTTGACTTTTAAATTATTTATTTATAGCCATTGATTCTTGAAGAATATAACCCATGCCTTATGAGCTTAGTTCAACTGTTTACCACATCAGAACAACCCCAAATAAGCTTTTTTTGCTCCAATGTTTAGAAACAATGTAAACCAACACTGTATAGCCTCAACATGGTTAAAACTATAATGTTGATATCATGGATGGTCAGTCCTTGCATCCATAGGTCTGTCTATGAATTTGAGAATAGTTCAATTTCTCCAGCCCCATCCTTCATCTTATTACCAAAATAGTGGTGTAATTACAGCTTTGTTATTGGTTGACCTGCAGATTGGTTGATTGAATGTTGTGTGTCTTTTTTAAAGGGGCCATCTAGTTTTTCAACAAACAAAATGGCTGCCTAGGGACCTGAGCTGTGTTAGAATACTCATACTAACCGTACTATTTGTGATGTTAATTGAGTATATAGTTTGCTTATTATAGTATGATGTAGTTAGTATGCCAAATGTTCCCGGATGTCGTACTAAATTCACCAAAATATGAAATATACACGCAGTACTTTACGGCCCATAATCCAATTCTTCAGGAAATGGGCGTGACTTCACATCGATTTCAGATTTGAAGAAAATGGAGGAAAATATTCAGCCAAAGTCCAACGAGAGTAGAGACAGTAGCTCTAGCTGGTCTGTCATAATATAGTAGAGACTGTAGATCTAGCTGGTCTGTCATAATATAACAGGGACAGTAGATCTATCTGGTCTGTCATAATATATTAGAGACAGTAGATCTAGCTGGTCTGTCATAATTTAATAGATACAGTAGATCTAGCTGGTCTGTCATAATATAGTAGAGACACTTGATCTAGCTGGTCTGTCATAATATAATAGAGACAGTAGATCTAGCTGGTCTGTCATAATATAAAAGAGATAGTAGATCTAGCTGATCTTTCATAATATAGGAGAGACAGTAGATCTGGCTGGTCTGTCATAATATAGTAGAGACAGTAGCTCTAGCTAGTCTGTCATAATTTAATAGATACAGTAGATCTAGCTGGTCTGTCATAATATAGTAGAGACACTTGATCTAGCTGGTCTGTCATCATATAATAGAGACAGTAGATCTAGCTGGTCTGTCATAATATAAAAGAGATAGTAGATCTAGCTGATCTTTCATAATATAGGAGTGACAGTAGATCTGGCTGGTCTGTCATAATATAGTAGAGACAGTAGCTCTAGCTGGTCTGTCATAATATAGTAGAGACTGTAGATCTAGCTGGTCTGTCATAATATAATAGGGACAGTAGATCTATCTGGTCTGTCATAATATATTAGCGACAGTAGATCTAGCTGGTCTGTGATACTATAGAACGCACAGTAGATCTAGCTGGTCTGTCATAAATTAGTAGATACAGTAGATCTAGCTTGTCTGTCATAATATAGTAGAGACAGTAGCTCTAGCTGGTCTGTCATAATATAGTAGAGACTGTAGATCTAGCTGGTCTGTCATAATATAGTAGAGAAAGTAGCTCTAGCTGGTCTGTCATAATATAGTAGAGACTGTAGATCTATCTGGTCTGTCATAATATAGTAGAGACACTTGATCTAGCTGGTCTGTCATAATATAATAGAGACAGTAGATCAAGCTGGTCTGTCATAATATAGTACAGACTGTAGATCTAGCTGGTCTTGCATAATATAATAGAGACAGTAGATCTAGCAGGTCTGTCATAATATATTAGAGAAGGTAGATCTAGCTGGTCTGTTCTAATACAATAGAGACAGTAGATCTAGCTGGTCTGTCATAATATAGTAGAGACACTTGATCTAGCTGCTCTGTCATAATATAATAGAGACAGTAGATCTAGCTGGTCTGTCATAATATAAAAGAGATAGTAGATCTAGCTGATCTTTCATAATATAGGAGAGACAGTAGATCTGGCTGGTCTGTCATAATATAGTAGAGACAGTAGCTCTAGCTGGTCTGTCATAATATAATATTGACAGTAGATCTAGCTGGTCTGTCATAGTATAATAGATAGAGTTGATCTTGCTGGTCTGTCATAATAGGGTAGAGACAGTAGATCTAGCTGGTCTGTCATAATATAATATATACAGTAAATCTAGCTGGTCTGTCATAATATAATAGGGACAGTAGATCTAGCTGGTCTGTCATAATGTAATAGAGAGAGTAGATCTTGCTGGTCTGTCATAATATAATAGATACAGTAGATCTAGCTGGTCTGTCATAATATAGTACAGACAGTAGATCTAGCTGGTCTTGCATAATATAATAGAGACAGTAGATCTAGCTGGTCTGTCATAATATATTAGAGAAGGTCTAGCTGGTCTGTTCTAATACAATAGAGACAGTAGATCTAGCTGGTCTGTCATAATATAGTAGAGACACTTGATCTAGCTGGTCTGTCTTAATATAATAGACACAGTAGATCTAGCTGGTCTGTCATAATATAGGAGAGACAGTAGATCTGGCTGGTCTGTCATAATATAATAGAGACAGTAGCTCTAGCTGGTCTGTCATAATATAGTAGAGACTGTAGATCTAGCTGGTCTGTCATAATATAAAAGCGACAGTAGATCTAGCTGGTCTGTCATAATGTAATAGAGACATTAGATCTAGCTGGTCTGTGATACTATAGAACGCACAGTAGATCTAGCTGGTCTGTCATAAATTAGTAGATACAGTAGATCTAGCTGGTCTGTCATAATATAGTAGAGACAGTAGCTCTAGCTGGTCTGTCATAATATAGTAGAGACTGTAGATCTAGCTGGTCTGTCATAATATAATAGGGACAGTAGATCTATCTGGTCTGTCATAATATAATAGAGACAGTAGATCTAGCTGGTCTGTCATAATGTAATAGAGAGAGTAGATCTTGCTGGTCTGTCATAATATAATAGATACAGTAGATCTAGCTGGTCTGTCATAATATAATAGATACAGTAGATCTAGCTGGTCTTGCATAATATAATAGAGACAGTAGATCTAGCAGGTCTGTCATAATATATTAGAGAAGGTAGATCTAGCTGGTCTGTTCTAAAACAATAGAGACAGTAGATCTAGCTGGTCTGTTATAATATAGTAGAGACACTTGATCTAGCTGCTCTGTCATAATATAATAGAGACAGTAGATCTAGCTGGTCTGTCATAATATAAAAGAGATAGTAGATCTAGCTGATCTTTCATAATATAGGAGAGACAGTAGATCTGGCTGGTCTGTCATAATATAGTAGAGACAGTAGCTCTAGCTGGTCTGTCATAATATAATATTGACAGTAGATCTAGCTGGTCTGTCATAATATAATAGAGACAGTAGATCTATCTGGTCTGTCATAATATAATAGAGACAGTAGATATAGCTGGTCTCTCATAGTATAATAGATAGAGTTGATCTTGCTGGTCTGTCATAATAGGGTAGAGACAGTAGATCTAGCTGGTCTGTCATAATATAATATATACAGTAAATCTAGCTGGTCTGTCATAATATAATAGGGACAGTAGATCTATCTGGTCTGTCATAATATAATAGAGACAGTAGATCTAGCTGGTCTGTCATAATGTAATAGAGAGAGTAGATCTTGCTGGTCTGTCATAATATAATAGATACAGTAGATCTAGCTGGTCTGTCATAATATAGTACAGACAGTAGATCTAGCTGGTCTTGCATAATATAATAGAGACAGTAGATCTAGCTGGTCTTTCAAAATATATTAGAGAAGGTAGATCTAGCTGGTCTGTTCTAATACAATAGAGACAGTAGATCTAGCTGGTCTGTCATAATATAGTAGAGACACTTGATCTAGCTGGTCTGTCTTAATATAATAGACTCAGTAGATCTAGCTGGTCTGTCATAATATAAAAGAGATAGTAGATCTAGCTGATCTTTCATAATATAGGAGAGACAGTAGATCTGGCTGGTCTGTCATAATATAGTAGAGACAGTAGCTCTAGCTGGTCTGTCATAATATAGTAGAGACTGTAGATCTAGCTGGTCTGTCATAATATAATAGGGACAGTAGATCTATCTGGTCTGTCATAATATGAAAGCGACAGTAGATCTAGCTGGTCTGTCATAATGTAATAGAGACATTAGATCTAGCTGGTCTGTGATACTATAGAACGCACAGTAGATCTAGCTGGTCTGTCATAAATTAGTAGATACAGTAGATCTAGCTGGTCTGTCATAATATAGTAGAGACAGTAGCTCTAGCTGGTCTGTCATAATATAGGAGACTGTAGATCTAGCTGGTCTGTCATAATATAATAGGGACAGTAGATCTATCTGGTCTGTCATAATATATTAGCGACAGTAGATCTAGCTGGTCTGTCATAATTTAATAGATACAGTATATCTAGCTGGTCTGGCATAATGTAGTAGAGACAGTAGATCTATCTGGTCTGTCATAATATATTAGAGACAGTAGATCTAGCTGGTCTGTCATAATATAGAAGAGATAGTAGATCTAGCTGATCTTTCATAATATAGGAGAGAAGGTAGATCTAGATGGTCTGTCATAATATAATATTGACAGTAGATCTAGCTGGTCTGTCATAATACAATAGAGACAGTAGATCTATCTGGTCTGTCATAATATAATAGAGACAGTAGATATAGCTGGTCTGTCATAGTATAATAGATAGAGTAGATCTTGCTGGTCTGTCATAATAGAGTAGAGACAGTAGATCTAGCTGGTCTGTCATAATATAATATATACAGTAAATCTAGCTGGTCTGTCATAATATAATAGGGACAGTAGATCTATCTGGTCTGTCATAATATAATAGAGACAGTAGATCTAGCTGGTCTGTCATAATGTAATAACGACAGTAAATCTAGCTCGTCTCTCAAAATATAGTACAGATAGTAGATCTAGCTCGTCTGTCATAATGTAATAGAGACATTAGATCTAGCTGGTCTGTGATACTATAGAACGCACAGTAGATCTAGCTGGTCTGTCATAATATAGTAGAGACATTCGATCTATCTTGTCTGTCATAATATAATAGGGACAGTAGATATATCTGTTCTGTCATAATATAATAGATACAGTAGATCTTGCTGGTCTTTCATAATATTATAGGGACATTAGTTCTTGCTGGTGTGTCATAATATAGTAGAGACAGTAGATCTAGCTGGTCAGGCATAATATAATAGATACAGTAGATCTAGCTCATCTGTCATAAAATAGTACAGACAGTAGATCTAGCTGGTCTTGCATAATATAATAGAGACAGTAGATCTAGCTGGTCTGTCATAATATATTAGAGAAGGTAGATCTAGCTGGTCTGTTCTAATACAATAGAGACAGTAGATCTAGCTGGTCTGTCATAATATAGTAGAGACTGTAGTTCTGGCTGGTCTGTCGTAATATAATACAGACAGTAGATCTAGCTGGTCTGTCATAATATAATAGAGACAGTAATTCTAGCTGGTCTGTCATAATATAATAGAGACAGTAATTCTAGCTGGTCTGTCATAATATAATAGATTCAGTAGATCAAGCTGGTCTGTCATAATATAGTACAGACAGTAGATCTAGCTGGTCTTGCATAATATAATAGAGACAGTAGATCTAGCTGGTCTGTCATAATATATTAGAGAAGGTAGATCTAGTTGGTCTGTTCTAATACAATAGAGACAGTAGATCTAGCTGGTCTGTCATAATATAGTAGAGACCGTAGATCTAGCTGGTCTGTCATAATATATTAGAGAAGGTAGATCTAGCTGGTCTGTTCTAATACAATAGAGACAGTAGATCTAGCTGGTCTGTCATAATATAATAGATTCAGTAGATCAAGCTGGTCTGTCATAATATAGTACAGACAGTAGATCTAGCTGGTCTTGCATAATATAATAGAGACAGTAGATCTAGCTGGTCTGTCATAATATATTAGAGAAGGTAGATCTAGCTGGTCTGTTCTAATACAATAGAGACAGTAGATCTAGCTGGTCTGTCATAATATAGTAGAGACTGTAGTTCTGGCTGGTCTGTCGTAATATAATACAGACAGTAGATCTAGCTGGTCTGTCATAATATAATAGAGACAGTAATTCTAGCTGGTCTGTCATAATATAATAGAGACAGTAATTCTAGCTGGTCTGTCATAATATAATAGATTCAGTAGATCAAGCTGGTCTGTCATAATATAGTACAGACAGTAGATCTAGCTGGTCTTGCATAATATAATAGAGACAGTAGATCTAGCTGGTCTGTCATAATATATTAGAGAAGGTAGATCTAGTTGGTCTGTTCTAATACAATAGAGACAGTAGATCTAGCTGGTCTGTCATAATATAGTAGAGACCGTAGATCTGGCTGGTCTGTCATAATATATTAGAGAGAGTAGATCTAGCTGGTCTGTTAAAATATGGTAGAGACAGTAGATCTAGTTTCTCTGTCATAATATAGTAGAGACAGTAGATCTATCTGGTCTGTCATAATATAATAGAGACAGTAGATCTATCTGGTCTGTCATAATATAATAGAGACAGTAGATCTACCTGGTCTGTCATAATATAATAGATACAGTAGATCTAGATGGTCTGTCATAATTTAATAGACACAGTAGATCTAGCTGGTCTGTCATAATATATTAGAGAGCTTAGATCTAGCTGGTCTGTTAAAATATAGTAGAGACAGTAGATCTAGTTGCTCTGTCATAATATAGTAGAGACAGTAGATCTAGCTGGTCTGTCATAATATAATAGGGACAGTAGATCTATCTGGTCTGTCATAATATATTAGAGAAGGTAGATCTAGCTGGTCTGTTCTAATACAATAGAGACAGTAGATCTAGCTGGTCTGTCATAATATAGTAGAGACAGTAGATCTAGCTGGTCTGTCATCATATAGTAGAGACCGTAGATCTGGCTGGTCTGTTAAAATATAGTAGAGACAGTAGATCTAGTTGGTCTGTCATAATATAGTAGAGACAGTAGATCTTGCTGGTCTGTCATAATAGAGTAGAGACAGTAGATCTAGCTGGTCTGTCATAATATAATATATACAGTAAATCTAGCTGGTCTGTCATAATATAATAGGGACAGTAGATCTATCTGGTCTGTCATAATATAATAGAGACAGTAGATCTAGCTGGTCTGTCATAATGTAATAGAGATAGTAGATCTAGCTGGTCTGTCATAATATAATAACGACAGTAAATCTAGCTCGTCTCTCAAAATATAGTACAGATAGTAGATCTAGCTCGTCTGTCATAATGTAATAGAGACATTAGATCTAGCTGGTCTGTGATACTATAGAACGCACAGTAGATCTAGCTGGTCTGTCATAATATAGTAGAGACAGTAGATCTGGCTGGTCTGTTAAAATATAGTAGAGACAGTAGATCTAGTTGCTCTGTCATAATATAGTAGAGACAGTAGATCTAAATGGTCTGTCATAATATAATAGGGACAGTAGATCTATCTGGTCTGTCATAATATATTAGAGAAGGTAGATCTAGCTGGTCTGTTCTAATACAATAGAGACAGTAGATCTAGCTGGTCTGTCATAATATGGTAGAGACAGTAGATCTAGTTTCTCTGTCATAATATAGTAGAGACAGTAGATCTATCTAGTCTTACATAATATAATAGAGACAGTAGATCTACCTGGTCTGTCATAATATAATAGATACAGTAGATCTAGCTGGTCTGTCATAATATAATATATACAGTAAATCTAGCTGGTCTGTCATAATATAATAGGGACAGTAGATCTATCTGGTCTGTCATAATATAATAGAGACAGTAGATCTAGCTGGTCTGTCATAATGTAATAGAGATAGTAGATCTAGCTGGTCTGTCATAATATAATAACGACAGTAAATCTAGCTCGTCTCTCAAAATATAGTACAGATAGTAGATCTAGCTCGTCTGTCATAATGTAATAGAGACATTAGATCTAGCTGGTCTGTGATACTATAGAACGCACAGTAGATCTAGCTGGTCTGTCATAATATAGTAGAGACAGTAGATCTGGCTGGTCTGTTAAAATATAGTAGAGACAGTAGATCTAGTTGCTCTGTCATAATATAGTAGAGACAGTAGATCTAAATGGTCTGTCATAATATAATAGGGACAGTAGATCTATCTGGTCTGTCATAATATATTAGAGAAGGTAGATCTAGCTGGTCTGTTCTAATACAATAGAGACAGTAGATCTAGCTGGTCTGTCATAATATGGTAGAGACAGTAGATCTAGTTTCTCTGTCATAATATAGTAGAGACAGTAGATCTATCTAGTCTTACATAATATAATAGAGACAGTAGATCTACCTGGTCTGTCATAATATAATAGATACAGTAGATCTAGCTGGTCTGTCATAATTTAATAGACACAGTAGATCTAGCTGGTCTGTCATAATATATTAGAGAGCTTAGATCTAGCTGGTCTGTTAAAATATAGTAGAGACAGTAGATCTAGTTGCTCTGTCATAATATAGTAGAGACAGTAGATCTAGCTGGTCTGTCATAATATAATAGGGACAGTAGATCTATCTGGTCTGTCATAATATATTAGAGAAGGTAGATCTAGCTGGTCTGTTCTAATACAATAGAGACAGTAGATCTAGCTGGTCTGTCATAATATAGTAGAGACAGTAGATCTAGCTGGTCTGTCATCATATAGTAGAGACCGTAGATCTGGCTGGTCTGTTAAAATATAGTAGAGACAGTAGATCTAGTTGGTCTGTCATAATATAGTAGAGACAGTAGATCTTGCTGGTCTGTCATAATAGAGTAGAGACAGTAGATCTAGCTGGTCTGTCATAATATAATATATACAGTAAATCTAGCTGGTCTGTCATAATATAATAGGGACAGTAGATCTATCTGGTCTGTCATAATATAATAGAGACAGTAGATCTAGCTGGTCTGTCATAATGTAATAGAGATAGTAGATCTAGCTGGTCTGTCATAATATAATAACGACAGTAAATCTAGCTCGTCTCTCAAAATATAGTACAGATAGTAGATCTAGCTCGTCTGTCATAATGTAATAGAGACATTAGATCTAGCTGGTCTGTGATACTATAGAACGCACAGTAGATCTAGCTGGTCTGTCATAATATAGTAGAGACAGTAGATCTGGCTGGTCTGTTAAAATATAGTAGAGACAGTAGATCTAGTTGCTCTGTCATAATATAGTAGAGACAGTAGATCTAAATGGTCTGTCATAATATAATAGGGACAGTAGATCTATCTGGTCTGTCATAATATATTAGAGAAGGTAGATCTAGCTGGTCTGTTCTAATACAATAGAGACAGTAGATCTAGCTGGTCTGTCATAATATGGTAGAGACAGTAGATCTAGTTTCTCTGTCATAATATAGTAGAGACAGTAGATCTATCTAGTCTTACATAATATAATAGAGACAGTAGATCTACCTGGTCTGTCATAATATAATAGATACAGTAGATCTAGCTGGTCTGTCATAATATAATATATACAGTAAATCTAGCTGGTCTGTCATAATATAATAGGGACAGTAGATCTATCTGGTCTGTCATAATATAATAGAGACAGTAGATCTAGCTGGTCTGTCATAATGTAATAGAGATAGTAGATCTAGCTGGTCTGTCATAATATAATAACGACAGTAAATCTAGCTCGTCTCTCAAAATATAGTACAGATAGTAGATCTAGCTCGTCTGTCATAATGTAATAGAGACATTAGATCTAGCTGGTCTGTGATACTATAGAACGCACAGTAGATCTAGCTGGTCTGTCATAATATAGTAGAGACAGTAGATCTGGCTGGTCTGTTAAAATATAGTAGAGACAGTAGATCTAGTTGCTCTGTCATAATATAGTAGAGACAGTAGATCTAAATGGTCTGTCATAATATAATAGGGACAGTAGATCTATCTGGTCTGTCATAATATATTAGAGAAGGTAGATCTAGCTGGTCTGTTCTAATACAATAGAGACAGTAGATCTAGCTGGTCTGTCATAATATGGTAGAGACAGTAGATCTAGTTTCTCTGTCATAATATAGTAGAGACAGTAGATCTATCTAGTCTTACATAATATAATAGAGACAGTAGATCTACCTGGTCTGTCATAATATAATAGATACAGTAGATCTAGCTGGTCTGTCATAATTTAATAGACACAGTAGATCTAGCTGGTCTGTCATAATATAGTAGAGAGAGTAGATCTAGCTGGTCTGTTAAAATATAGTAGAGACAGTAGATCTAGTTGCTCTGTCATAATATAGTAGAGACAGTAGATCTAGCTGGTCTGTCATAATATAATAGGGACAGTAGATCTATCTGGTCTGTCATAATATAATAGAGACAGTAGATCTAGCTGGTCTGTCATAATGTAATAGAGACAGTAGATCTTGCTGGTCTGTCATAATATAGTAGATACAGTAGATCTAGCTGGTCTCTCATAAAATAGAAGAGACAGCAGATCTAGCTGCTCTATCATAATATAGTAGAGAAGGTAGATCTATCTGGTCTATCATAACATAGTAGAGAAGGTAGATCTAGCTGGTCTCGCATAAAATGATAAAGACAGTAAATCTAGCTCGTCTGTCAAAATATAGTGCAGACAGTAGATCTAGCAGGTCTGTCATAATATAATAGATACAGTAGATCTAGCTGGTCTGTCATAGTATAATAGATAGAGTAGATCTTGCTGGTCTGTCATAGTGGAGTAGAGACTGTAGATCTGGCTGGTCTGTCATAATATAGTAGAGACAGTAGCTCTAGCTGGTCTGTCATAATATAGTAGAGACTGTAGATCTAGCTGGTCTGTCATAATATAACAGGGACAGTAGATCTATCTGGTCTGTCATAATATATTAGAGACAGTAGATCTAGCTGGTCTGTCATAATTTAATAGATACAGTATATCTAGCTGGTCTGGCATAATATAGTAGAGACAGATCTATCTGGTCTGTCATAATATATTAGAGACAGTAGATCTAGCTGGTCTGTCATAATTTAATAGATACAGTAGATCTAGCTGGTCTGTCATAAGATAGTAGAGACACTTGATCTAGCTGGTCTGTCATAATATAATAGAGACAGTAGATCTAGCTGGTCTGTCATAATGTAATAGAGACAGTAGATCCTGCTGGTCTGTCATAATATAGTAGATACAGTAGATCTAGCTGGTCTCTCATAAAATAGAAGAGACAGCAGATCTAGCTGCTCTATCATAATATAGTAGAGAAGGTAGATCTATCTGGTCTATCATAACATAGTAGAGAAGGTAGATCTAGCTGGTCTCGCATAAAATGATAAAGACAGTAAATCTAGCTCGTCTGTCAAAATATAGTGCAGACAGTAGATCTAGCAGGTCTGTCATAATATAATAGATACAGTAGATCTAGCTGGTCTGTCATAGTATAATAGATAGAGTAGATCTTGCTGGTCTGTCATAGTGGAGTAGAGACTGTAGATCTGGCTGGTCTGTCATAATATAGTAGAGACAGTAGCTCTAGCTGGTCTGTCATAATATAGTAGAGACTGTAGATCTAGCTGGTCTGTCATAATATAACAGGGACAGTAGATCTATCTGGTCTGTCATAATATATTAGAGACAGTAGATCTAGCTGGTCTGTCATAATTTAATAGATACAGTATATCTAGCTGGTCTGGCATAATATAGTAGAGACAGTAGATCTATCTGGTCTGTCATAATATATTAGAGACAGTAGATCTAGCTGGTCTGTCATAATATAGTAGAGACAGTAGCTCTAGCTAGTCTGTCATAATTTAATAGATACAGTAGATCTAGCTGGTCTGTCATAATATAGTAGAGACACTTGATCTAGCTGGTCTGTCATAATATAGTAGAGACAGTAGATCTATCTGGTCTGTCATAATATATTAGAGACAGTAGATCTAGCTGGTCTGTCATAATATAATAGATACAGTAGATCTAGCTGGTCTGTCATAATATAGTAGAGACAGTAGATCTAGCTGGTCTGTCATAATATAAAAGAGATAGCAGATCTAGCTGATCTTTAATAATATAGGAGAGACAGTAGATCTGGCTGGTCTGTCATAATATAGTAGAGACAGTAGCTCTAGCTGGTCTGTCATAATATAGTAGAGACTGTAGATCTAGCTGGTCTGTCATAATATAGTAGAGACTGTAGATCTAGCTGGTCTGTCATAATATAATAGGGACAGTAGATCTATCTGGTCTGTCATAATATATTAGCGACAGTAGATCTAGCTGGTCTGTCATAATGTAATAGAGACATTAGATCTAGCTGGTCTGTGATACTATAGAACGCACAGTAGCTCTAGCTGGTCTGTCATAATATGGTAGAGACTGTAGATCTAGCTGGTCTGTCATAATATAGTAGAGACAGTAGCTCTAGCTGGTCTGTCATAATATAGTAGAGACTGTAGATCTATCTGGTCTGTCATAATATATTAGCGACAGTAGATCTAGCTGGTGTGTCATAATTTAATAGAGACAGTAGATCTAGCTGGTCTGTCATAATATAGTAGAGACACTTGATCTAGCTGGTCTGTCATAATATAATAGAGACAGTAGATCTAGCTGGTCTGTCATAATATAGAAGAGATAGTAGATCTAGCTGATCTTTCATAATATAGGAGAGAAGGTAGATCTGGCTGGTCTGTCATGATGTAATAAAGATAGTAGATCTAGCTGGTCTGTCATAATATAATATTGACAGTAGATCTAGCTGGTCTGTCATAATATAGTAGAGACACTTAATCTAGCTGGTCTGTCATAATATAATAGAGACAGTAGATCTAGCTGGTCTGTCATAATATAAAAGAGATAGTAGATCTAGCTGATCTTTCATAATATAGGAGAGACAGTAGATCTGGCTGGTCTGTCATAATATAGTAGAGACAGTAGCTCTAGCTGGTCTGTCATAATATAATATTGACAGTAGATCTAGCTGGTCTGTCATAATATAATAGAGACAGTAGATCTATCTGGTCTATCATAATATAATAGAGACAGTAGATATAGCTGGTCTGACATAGTATAATAGATAGAGTTGATCTTGCTGGTCTGTCATAATAGAGTAGAGACAGTAGATCTAGCTGGTCTGTCATAATATAATATATACAGAAAATCTAGCTGGTCTGTCATAATATAATAGGGACAGTAGATCTATCTGGTCTGTCATAATATAATAGAGACAGTAGATCTAGCTGGTCTGTCATGATGTAATAGAGAGAGTAGATCTAGCAGGTCTGTCATAATATATTAGAGGAGGTAGATCTAGCTGGTCTGTTCTAATACAATAGAGACAGTAGATCTAGCTGGTCTGTCATAATATATTAGAGGAGGTAGATCTAGCTGGTCTGTTCTAATACAATAGAGACAGTAGATCTAGCTGGTCTGTCATAATATAGTAGAGACAGTAGATCTAGCTGGTCTGTCATAATATAAAAGAGATAGTAGATCTAGCTGATCTTTCATAATATAGGAGAGACAGTAGATCTGGCTGGTCTGTCATAATATAGTAGAGACAGTAGCTCTAGCTGGTCTGTCATAATATAATGGAGGCAGTAGATCTATCTGATCTGTCATAATATAATAGAGACAGTAGATATAGCTGGTCTGTCATAGTATAATAGATAGAGTTGATCTTGCTGGTCTGTCATAATAGAGTAGAGACAGTAGATCTAGCTGGTCCGTCATAATATAATATATTTATATATTATATTTAAATATATATAAATATATATATAATATATATATATATATATATATATATATATATATTTTTTTTTTTTTTAACATCTCGTCCCGTGTTTTATGATTCTGATCATCTGGACCAGTCCAGTGACTGCTGTGAAAGGACAGCTGACAACATAGGAAAGTCTGTGTGACAGCTTGGAGAGACAGCTGACCGGAGGGAATAGACCCCACTGGGGCTGTCATGGGCTAGCTACCCATGTTGGCAGTCTCCGACGCTGTTTCAGTATGTTGGAGACACCCGCTAAGTGCTACTGAAAGTCAACAAAGGAACATACCCCTAGAGCCTGCGAGAGCTGGGGCGCAAGATGGCTCAATGACTGATCACATGGTTATGGACCCAGGAACGGAAACGACTACGAGTAGGAACACAGCACATGAGACAACCATAACAGCAGCAGGACTCACACTTCAGGCGTGCAGCTGTGGTTGGGAGAGAGTAACATCGGCAAGGGGGTTAAGGATCCATCAAGGGAGGAAAAGGTGTTTGGGAGAGCAGAGACAGGGACCTCGCATTGACCAGTACTTCTTACGAAGCAGCCAGTCAAATCAGTCGAATGAAGCACAGCGACGGGACGCAAACCAAAGTTCGCAAAGCATCAGCACCCCTGTAACCGAGGAGGATAACACAAGCACAGAAATGCCGGTGGATGAACTCACCCAACCACAGAGACCTCTAAAACAGGAAAAGATCAAAGGGCACAGACCGAGTGTGAAGTGGCCCAAAGCTGTTGAAAAGAGAGAGTGGGAAACAATCAACAACGACCTGACAAAAATCTTGGAACAACAGGTAGGAACAGCAGAGAAAAAGCTTGAAAGGATGGGAGACATTATCTACCACTACGGAGAAGAGCGCTTTGGAGTAAACGAAAGGAGAAGTGGCAAGACACCACCCGCACCAGCCAAATCTAGGAGGCAGCAGGAGATCGAGATATTTGTCAGAGAGAGAAGGCAGCTGAGGAAGCAGTGGAAGAAGGCCTTTGATGCAGAGAGAGAAGGTCTCATGCTACTCCAAGCAGACATTAAATGTCGGCTGGCAACCTTGCGAAGAGCGGAAAACTTAAGGAAACTTCGTAGGAAGAAGGAACACTCAAGAACACAGTTCTATAAAAACCCCTTTAAGTTTGTCAAAGATCTCTTCGCAAAGGAAAAGTGCGGAATCCTAAAAACTCCAAAGCCTGAACTGGAAGAACATCTGGAAAAGGTCCACCAGGACATGAAAAGGCATGAGCAGATAATCATCCCACATGACATCCCACCTATTCAACCACCAGAATTCAATCTGGACACTGACCCTCCAAAATGGAGGGAAGTAGAGAACGTTGTCCGAAGAGCAAGAGCGGCCTCGGCTCCTGGGCCTAATGGAGTACCATACAAGCTTTACAAGAATGCCCCGGATGTTCTACGCTTTCTTTGGAGGCTCATGAGGATAGTGTGGCAGAAGGAAATAATACCAAAGGCGAAGGGCTGGTGGTGTGCTAATCCCGAAAGAGAAGGATGCGACAGACATCAGTCAATTCCGACCAATCTCCCTTCTAAACGTCGAAGGGAAGATCTTTTTCAGTATAATAGCACAGAGGCTGTCCACTTATCTGGAAAGGAACAAGTACATTGATACATCTGTACAGAAAGCAGGCATTCCTGGTTTCTCTGGTTGCCTGGAACATACTAGTATGATTTGGCACCAGATCCAAACAGCTAAGAAGGACAAGAGAGACCTCTATGTCATCTTCCTCGACCTGGCCAATGCCTTTGGCTCAGTTCCCCATGAACTCCTCTGGGAATCCTTCAACTTTTTCCACGTACCAGAACCCATCACTACACTGGTAAAGGCCTATTTCCAAGACCTGCAATTGTGTTTCACAACACCTGACTTCACAACAACATGGCAGCGCTTGGAAGTAGGCATAATGGCAGGCTGTACAATTTCTCCTCTGGCCTTCACTATGGCCATGGAAGTCATCATCAGGGCATCGAGATGGGTGGTCGGCGGTGAGAGAACTAAGGAGGGGCTCCGTCTCCCACCTATCCGAGCATACATGGATGACATGACTACACTGACCACCACTGCAGCATGCACCAGGCGGCTACTTGCAAAACTGCAGGATAACATCAAGTGGGCCCGGATGAAAATCAAGCCAAGCAAATCTCGAAGCATTTCCATAGTCAAGGGACAGCTTAAAGATGTGAGGTTCTGCATTGGAGATGACCCGATACCAACGGTGTCTGAGCAACCCATCAAGAGCCTGGGTAGATGGTACAACGAAAGCCTCCGGGATAAAGATCAAGTGCAGCAAGTAAGGCAGGACATCGCCGACGGTCTTGAGAACATCAACAAGACCCTACTGCCTGGGAGGCTCAAGCTTTGGTGCCTACAGTTTGGACTTCTCCCCTGGGTAATGTGGCCACTCACCGTCTATGAGGTCCCAATAACAACAGTGGAGAAGATGGAGCGAACCATTACCTCATACGTGAAGAAATGGCTGGGTGTCCCACGATGCTTGAGTAACATCGGCCTCTATGGCAAAGGGGTCCTTGAACTACCTCTTACAAGTCTAACGGAGGAGTACAAGTGCTCTAAAGTAAGACTTCAGATGACATTGAAGGACTCTAAAGACCAGACCATTACAAACTGGACCAGACCTCCCCTACAAACTAAAGACCAGACCTCCCCTACAAACTGGACGGAAATGGACATCATCCAAGGCTGTGCAGCAAGCAACATCAGCCCTGAGACACCAAGACATTGTGGGGAATATCCAGCATGGAAGAGGAGGCTTTGGCCTGGCAGCAAGCAAACCAACGTTCCATAAGGCAACAACATCTGAACGCAGGAAGCTGGTGGTCAAGGAGGTGCGCAGACAGGAGGAGACTGCAAGAAGTGCAAAGGCTGTCTCTCTTGCTAAACAAGGTCAATGGACGCGGTGGGAAGGCCTGGAGAGGAGAAAGATCAACTGGAGTGAGCTTTGGCAAATGGAGGCAAGCAACATCAGCTTCATCATAAGAGCTGTTTATGATGTGCTTCCATCACCAAAAAATCTACATCAATGGTATGGCGAGGACTCGACCTGCCCCCTCTGCCCAGCTCCAGCGACTCTCAGGCATATAATGACAGGTTGCAAGACCAGCCTCTCACAAGGCCGTTACACCTGGAGGCACAATCAGGTCCTCAAGAGCCTGGCTGCAGCACTTGAGACCAAGAGGAGTGCAACCAATTCATTACCTCCAAAAACAAGCAATCCTGTCAAAACAACAACATTCATCCGGGAGGGACAGAAAAGGCCCAAGTATCCTCCTACAAAGCCAGAAACTGGACACCTAGCCATGGCCCGGGACTGGAAGATGCTTGTCGATATTGGCCAGCAACTAATTTTTCCACCTGAGATTGCTTCTACCAAACTTAGGCCAGACATGGTACTCTGGTCCCCTTCACGAAAGGCTGTGTACATCATAGAGCTCACAGTCCCGTGGGAAAACTCTGTTGAAGAGGCCTACGAGCGTAAGAAACTGCGTTACACAGAGTTGGCAGCAGACGCAACTCAGCGTGGCTGGAATGCAAAAGTCTGGCCAGTTGAAGTGGGATGCAGAGGATTCGTGGCTTCTTCCACCATCAGGTTGCTGAAAGAACTTGGAATCCATGGACAGGCTCTGCGGCAGACCGTCAGAGCAGTTTCTCAAGCAGCTGAAAGAGGCAGCCAGTGGATCTGGATTAAACGGAAGGACCCTTGCTGGGCTATAACTTCATGACCCCCCACCCCCACCTGAGAACCCAATTCAGATCCCTCCAACTTGAGGAGGGCATATGAGGTGTGCGGTCAGCTGTCGGACTGGCTCAGGGAAGAGGACGCCCCTGCCTTGCATAGTCCCGTAGGACATCTTAATTGGGCATGGGACACAAGCTAAGGCTTGATCACCCTTTAGCTGGCCACCTTTGATGAGAGTGTTTAGTGATTAAAGGCCGAAACACCCACTGATTCGAAGGCACACTACTGAGGATGTGTCCCAAAATTGACATCTTAACCCAGTCTAAGAAATAAACCTCCCATGCCACTCTGTCAACATCACGGCAAATCTCATGCGAGTGCATTCCATCTATTGGCACAATGGACAGTTTTTTAACATCTCGTCCCGTGTTTTATGATTCTGATACAGTAAATCTAGCTGGTCTGTCATAATATAATAGGGACAGTAGATCTATCTGGTCTGTCATATTATAATAGAGACAGTAGATCTAGCTGGTCTGTCATAATGTAATAGAGAGAGTAGATCTTGCTGGTCTGTCATAATATAATAGATACAGTAGATATAGCTGGTCTGTCATAATATAGTACAGACAGTAGATCTAGCTGGTCTTGCATAATATAATAGAGACAGTAGATCTAGCTGGTCTGTCATAATATATTAGAGAATGTAGATCTAGCTGGTCTGTTCTAATACAATAGAGACAGTAGATCTAGCTGGTCTGTCATAATATAGTAGAGACACTTGATCTAGCTGGTCTGTCTTAATATAATAGACACAGTAGATCTAGCTGGTCTGTCATAATATAATAGGGACAGTAGATCTATCTGGTCTGTCATAATATAAAAGCGACAGTAGATCTAGCTGGTCTGTCATAATGTAATAGAGACATTAGATCTAGCTGGTCTGTGATACTATAGAACGCACAGTAGATCTAGCTGGTCTGTCATAAATTAGTAGATACAGTAGATCTAGCTGGTCTGTCATAATATAGTAGAGACAGTAGCTCTAGCTGGTCTGTCATAATATAGTAGAGACTGTAGATCTAGCTGGTCTGTCATAATATAATAGGGACAGTAGATCTATCTGGTCTGGCATAATGTAGTAGAGACAGTAGATCTATCTGGTCTGTCATAATATATTAGAGACAGTAGATCTAGCTGGTCTGTCATAATTTAATAGATACAGTATATCTAGCTGGTCTGGCATAATGTAGTAGAGACAGTAGATCTATCTGGTCTGTCATAATATATTAGAGACAGTAGATCTAGCTGGTCTGTCATAATATAGAAGAGATAGTAGATCTAGCTGATCTTTCATAATATAGGAGAGAAGGTAGATCTAGATGGTCTGTCATAATATAATATTGACAGTAGATCTAGCTGGTCTGTCATAATATAATAGAGACAGTAGATCTATCTGGTCTGTCATAATATATTAGAGACAGTAGATCTAGCTGGTCTGTCATAATATAGAAGAGATAGTAGATCTTGCTGGTCTGTCATAATAGAGTAGAGACAGTAGATCTAGCTGGTCTGTCATAATATAATATATACAGTAAATCTAGCTGGTCTGTCATAATATAATAGGGGCAGTAGATCTAGCTGGTCTGTCATAATATAATAGAGACAGTAGATCTAGCTGGTCTGTCATAATGTAATAGAGACAGTAGATCTTGCTGGTCTGTCATAATATAATAGATAAAGTAGATCAAGCTGGTCTGTCATAATATAGTACAGACAGTAGATCTAGCTGGTCTTGCATAATATAATAGAGACAGTAGATCTAGCTGGTCTGTCATAATACATTAGAGAAGGTAGATCTAGCTGGTCTGTTCTAATACAATAGAGACAGTAGATCTAGCTGGTCTGTCATAATATAGTAGAGACAGTAGATCTAGCTGGTCTGTCACAATATATTAGCGAGAGTAGATCTAGGTGGTCTGTTAAAATATAGTAGAGACAGTAGATCTAGTTGCTCTGTCATATTATAGTAGAGACAGTAGATCTAGCTGGTCTGTCATAATATAATAGGGACAGTAGATCTATTTGGTCTGTCATAATATAATAGAGACAGTAGATCTAGCTGGTCTGTCATAATATAATAGATACAGTAGATCTAGCTGGTCTGTCATAATATAATAGATACAGTAGATCTAGCTGGGCTGTCATAATATAGAATAGACAGTAGATCTCGCTGGTCTGTCATAATATAGAAGAGACAGTAGACATAGCTGGTCTGTCATAATGTATTGTAAACAGTAGATCTAGCTGGTCTGTCATAATATAGTAGAGACAGCAGATCTAGCTTGTCTGTCATAATATAATAGAGACAGTAGATCTAGCTGTCTGTCAAAATATGGTAGAGACAGTTGATCTAGCTGGTCTGTCATAATGTAATAAAGACAGTAGATCTAGCTGGTCTGCCATAATATAGTAGGGACTGTAGATCTAGCTTGTCTGTCATAATATAATAGAGACAGTAGATCTAGCTGGTCAGTCATAATATAGTAGAGACAGTAGATCTAGCTGGTCTGCCATAGTAGAGTAGAGACAGTAGATCTAGCTTGTCTGTCATAATATAATATAGACAGTAGATCTAGCTTGTCTGTCATAATGTAATAAAGATAGTAGATCTAGCTGGTCTTTCATAATATAGTAGAGAAAGTAGATCTAGCTGGTTTCGCATAATATAATAAAGACAGTATATCTAGCTCGTCTGTCAAAATATAGTATAGACAGTAGATTTGGCTGGTCTGTCGAAATATAATATAGACAGTAGATCTGTCTGGTCTGTCATAATATAATAGATACAGTAGATCAAGCTGGTCTGTCATAATATAGTACAGACAGTAGATCTAGCTGGTCTTGCATAATATAATAGAGACAGTAGATCTAGCTGGTCTGTCATAATATATTAGAGAAGGTAGATCTAGCTGGTCTGTTCTAATACAATAGAGACAGTAGATCTAGTTGCTCTGTCATAATATAGTAGACAGTAGCTCTAGCTGGTCTGTCATAATATAGTAGAGACTGTAGATCTAACTGGTCTGTCATAATATAACAGGGACAGTAGATCTATCTGGTCTGTCATAATATATTAGAGACAGTAGATCTAGCTGGTCTGTCATAATTTAATAGATACAGTATATCTAGCTGGTCTGGCATAATATAGTAGAGACAGTAGATCTATCTGGTCTGTAATAATATATTAGAGACAGTAGATCTAGCTAGTCTGTCATAATTTAATAGATACAGTAGATCTAGCTGGTCTGTCATAATATAGTAGAGACACTTGATCTAGCTGGTCTGTCATAATACAATAGAGACAGTAGATCTAGCCGGTCTGTCATAATATAGTAGAGAGAGTAGATCTAGCTGATCTGTTCTAATACAATAGAGACAGTAGATCTAGCCGGTCTGTCATAATATAGTAGAGACAGTAGATCTAGCTGGTCTGTCATAATATAATATATACAGTAGATCTAGCTGGTCTGTCATAATATAATAGGGACAGTAGATCTATCTGGTCTGTCATAATATATTAGAGAATGTAGATCTAGCTGGTCTGTTCTAATACAATAGAGACAGTAGATCTAGCTGGTCTGTCATAATATAGTAGAGACAGTAGATCTAGCAGGTCTGTCATAATATAATAGATACAGTAGATCTAGCTGGTCTGCCATAATATAGTAGTGACAGTAGCTCTAGCTGGTCTGTCATAGTATAATAGGGACAGTAGATCTATCTGGTCTGTCATAATATATTAGAGAATGTAGATCTAGCTGGTCTGTTCTAATACAATAGAGACAGTAGATCTAGCTGGTCTGTCATAATATAGTACAGACAGTAGATCTAGCTGGTCTTGCATAATATAATAGAGACAGTAGATCTAGCTGGTCTGTCATAATATATTAGAGAAGGTAGATCTAGCTGGTCTGTTCTAATACAATAGAGACAGTAGATCTAGTTGCTCTGTCATAATATAGTAGAGACAGTAGCTCTAGCTGGTCTGTCATAATATAGTAGAGACTGTAGATCTAGCTGGTCTGTCATAATATAACAGGGACAGTAGATCTATCTGGTCTGTCATAATATATTAGAGACAGTAGATCTAGCTGGTCTGTCATAATTTAATAGATACAGTATATCTAGCTGGTCTGGCATAATATAGTAGAGACAGTAGATCTATCTGGTCTGTCATAATATATTAGAGACAGTAGATCTAGCTAGTCTGTCATAATTTAATAGATACAGTAGATCTAGCTGGTCTGTCATAATATAGTAGAGACACTTGATCTAGCTGGTCTGTCATAATACAATAGAGACAGTAGATCTAGCCGGTCTGTCATAATATAGTAGAGAGAGTAGATCTAGCTGATCTGTTCTAATACAATAGAGACAGTAGATCTAGCCGGTCTGTCATAATATAGTAGAGACAGTAGATCTAGCTGGTCTGTCATAATATAATATATACAGTAGATCTAGCTGGTCTGTCATAATATAATAGGGACAGTAGATCTATCTGGTCTGTCATAATATATTAGAGAATGTAGATCTAGCTGGTCTGTTCTAATACAATAGAGACAGTAGATCTAGCTGGTCTGTCATAATATAGTAGAGACAGTAGATCTAGCAGGTCTGTCATAATATAATAGATACAGTAGATCTAGCTGGTCTGTCATAATATAGTAGTGACAGTAGCTCTAGCTGGTCTGTCATAGTATAATAGATTGAGTAGATCTTGCTGGTCTGTCATAATATATTAGAGACAGTAGATCTAGCTGGTCTGTCATAATTTAATAGATACAGTAGATCTAGCTGGTTTGTCATAATATAGTAGAGACACTTGATCTAGCTGGTCTGTCATAATATAATAGAGACAGTAGATCTAGCTGGTCAGTCATAATATAGAAGAGATAGTAGATCTAGCTGGTCTGTTATAATATATTAGATACAGTAGATATAGCTGGTCTGTCATAGTATAATAGATAGAGTAGATCTTGCTGGTCTGTCATAATAGAGTAGAGACAGTAGATCTAGCTGGTCTGTCATAATATAATACATACAGTAGATCTAGCTGGTCTGTCATAATATATTAGGGACAGTAGATCTATCTGGTCTGTCATAATATAATAGAGACAGTAGATCTAGCTGGTCTGTCATAATGTAATAGAGACAGTAGATCTTGCTGGTCTGTCATAATATAATAGATACAGTAGATCAAGCTGTTCTGTCATAATATAGTACAGACAGTAGATCTAGCTGGTCTGTCATAATATATTAGAGAAGGTAGATCTAGCTGGTCTGTTCTAATACAATAGAGACAGTAGATCTAGCTGGTCTGTCATAATATATTAGAGACAGTAGATCTAGCTGGTCTGTCATCATATAGTAGAGACCCTAGATCTGGCTGGTCTGTCATAATATATTAGAGAGAGTAGATCTAGCTGGTCTGTGATACTATAGTAGAGACTGAAGATCTAGCTGGTCTGTCATAATATAATAGGGACAGTAGATCTATCTGGTCTGTCATAATATAATAGAGACTCTAGATCTATCTGGTCTGTCATAATGTTATAGAGATAGTAGATCTAGCTGGTCTGTCATAAAATAGAAGAGACAGCAGATCTAGCTGCTCTATCATAATATAGTAAAGAAGGTAGATCTAGCTGGTCTCGCATAATATAATAAAGACAGTAAATCTAGCTCGTCTGTCAAAATGTAGTACAGACAGTAGTTCTAGCAGGTCTGTCATAATGTAATAGAGACATTAGATCTAGCTGGTCTGTGATACTATAGAACGCCCAGTAGATCTAGCTGGTCTGTCATAAATTAGTAGAGACAGTATATCTAACTGGTCTGTAATAATATAATAGAGACAGTAGATCTAGCTGCTCTGTCATAATATAGTAGAGAAGGTAGATCTAGATGGTCTGTTCTAATACAATAGAGACAGTAGATCTAGCTGGTGTGTCAATATATATCGTAGAGACAGTAGATCTAGCTGGTCTGTCATAATATAGTAGAGACTGTAGATCTGGCTGGTCTGTCATAATATATTAGAGACATTAGATCTAGCTGGTCTGTCATAATACAATAGAGACAGTAGATCTAGCTGGTCTGTCAATATATATCGTAGAGACAGTAGATCTAGCTGGTCTGTCATAATATAGTAGAGACTGTAGATCTGGCTGGTCTGTCGTAAATAGTACAGACAGTAGGTCTAACTGGTCTGTAATAATAAAATAGAGACAGTAGTTCTAGCTGGTCTGTCATAATATAGTAGAGAATGTAGATCTGGCTGGTCTGTCATAATATAGTAGATACAGTAGATCTAGCTGGTCTGTCATAATATAATAGAGATAGTAGATCTCGCTGGTCTGTCATAATATAGTAGAGACAGTAGATCTAGCTTGTCTGTCATAATATAATAGAGACAGTAGATCTAGCTGTCTGTCATAATATGGTAGAGACAGTTGATCTAGCTCCTCTGTCACAATATAATAGATACAGTAGATCTAGCTGGTCTGTCAAAATATAGTAGAGACAGTAGATCGAGCTGGTCTGCCATAATATAGTAGGGACTGTAGATCTAGCTTGTCTGTCATAATATAATATATACAGTAGATCAAGCTGGTCTGTCATAATATAGTACAGACAGTAGATCTATCTGGTCTTGCATAATATAATAGAGACAGTAGATCTAGCTGGTCTGTCATAATATATTAGAGAAGGTAGATCTAGCTGGTCTGTTCTAATACAATAGAGACAGTAGATCTAGCTGGTCTGTCATAATATAGTAGAGACAGTAGATCTAGCTGGTCTGTCATCATATAGTAGAGACCCTAGATCTGGCTGGTCTGTCATAATATATTAGAGAGAGTAGATCTAGCTGGTCTGTGATACTATAGTAGAGACTGAAGATCTAGCTGGTCTGTCATAATATAATAGGGACAGTAGATCTATCTGGTGTGTCATAATATAATAGAGACTGTAGATCTAGCTGGTCTGTCATAATGTTATAGAGATAGTAGATCTTGCTGGTCTGTCATAAAATAGAAGAGACAGCAGATCTAGCTGCTCTATAATAATATAGTAAAGAAGGTAGATCTAGCTGGTCTCGCATAATATAATAAAGACAGTAAATCTACCTCGTCTGTCAAAATATAGTACAGACAGTAGTTCTAGCAGGTCTGTCATAATGTAATAGAGACATTAGATCTAGCTGGTCTGTGATACTATAGAACGCCCAGTAGATCTAGCTGGTCTGTCATAAATTAGTAGAGACAGTATATCTAACTGGTCTGTAATAATATAATAGAGACAGTAGATCTAGCTGCTCTGTCATAATATAGTAGAGAAGGTAGATCTAGATGGTCTGTTCTAATACAATAGAGACAGTAGATCTAGCTGGTCTGTCAATATATATCGTAGAGACAGTAGATCTAGCTGGTCTGTCATAATATAGTAGAGACTGTAGATCTGGCTGGTCTGTCATAATATATTAGAGACATTAGATCTAGCTGGTCTGTCATAATATAGTAGAGACGGTAGATCTTGCTCGTCTGTCATAATATAATAGAGACAGTAGATCTAGCTGGTCTATCATAATATAGTAGAGCCAGTAGATCTAGCTGGTCTGCCATAATATAGTAGGGACTGTAGATCTAGCTGGTCTGTCATAATATAATAGAGACAGTAGATCTAGCTGGTCTGTCATAATATAACAGAGACAGTAGATATAGCTGGTCTCGCATAATATAATAAAGACAGTATATCTAGCTCGTCTGTCAAAATATAGTATAGGCAGTAGATCTAGCTGGTCTGTCGTAATATAATATACACAGTAGATCTGTCTGGTCTGTCGTAAATAGTACAGACAGTAGGTCTAACTGGTCTGTAATAATATAATAGAGACAGTAGTTCTAGCTGGTCTGTCATAATATAGTAGAGAATGTAGATCTGGCTGGTCTGTCATAATATAGTAGAGACAGTAGATCTAGCTGGTCTGTCATAATATAATAGATACAGTAGATCTAGCTGGTCTGTCATAATATAATAGAGAGAGTAGATCTCGCTGGTCTGTCATAATATAGAAGAGACAGTAGACATAGCTGGTCTGTCATAATGTATTGTAAACAGTAGATCTAGCTGGTCTGTCATAATATAGTAGAGACAGTGGATCTAGCTTGTCTGTCATAATATAATAGAGACAGTAGATCTAGCTGTCTGTCATAATATGGTAGAGACAGTTGATCTAGCTGCTCTGTCACAATATAATAGATACAGTAGATCGAGCTGGTCTGCCATAATATAGTAGGGACTGTAGATCTAGCTTGTCTGTCATAATATAATAGAGACAGTAGAACTAGCTGGTCTGTCATAATGTAATAAAGACAGTAGATCTAGCTGGTCTGCCATAATATAGTAGGGACTGTAGATCTAGCTTGTCTGTCATAATATAATATAGACAGTATATCTAGCTGGTCTGTCATAATATAGTAGAGACAGTAGATCTAGCTGGTCTGTCATAATATAGTAGGGACTGTAGATCTAGCTGGTCTGCCATAATATAGTAGAGACAGTAGATCTAGCTGGTCTTCCATAATATAGTAGAGAAAGTAGATCTAGATGGTCTCGCATAATATAATAAAGACAGTATATCTAGCTCGTCTGTCAAAATATAGTATAGGCAGTAGATTTGGCTGGTCTGTCGAAATATAATATAGACAGTAGATCTGTCTGGTCTGTCGTAATATAGTACAGAAAGTAGATCTAACTGGTCTGTAATAATATAATAGAGACAGTAGTTCTAGCTGGTCTGTCATAATATAGTAGAGAATGTAGATATAGCTGGTCTGTCATAATATAATAGATACAGTAGATATAGCTGGTCTTTCATAGTATAATAGATAGATTAGATCTTGCTGGTCTGTCATAGTAGAGTAGAGACTGTAGATTTGGCTGGTCTGTCATAATATAGTTGAGACAGTAGATCTAGCTGGTCTGTCATAACATAATAGATACAGTAGATCCACCTGGTCTGTCAAAATATAGTAGAGAGAGTAGATCTAGCTGGTCTGCCATAATATAGTAGGGACTGTAGATCTAGCTGGTCTGCCATAATATATTAGAGACAGTAGATCTAGCTGGTCTGTCATAATATAATAGAGACAGTAGATATTGCTGGTCTGTCATAATATAATAGAGACAGTAGATATTGCTGGTCTGTCATAATATAATAGAGACAGTAGATCTAGCTGGTCTGTCATTATGTAATAGAGATAGTAGATCTAGCTGGTCTGTCATAATATAATAACGACAGTAAATCTAGCTCGTCTGTCAAAATATAGTACAGACAGTAGATCTAGCTGGTCTGTCATAATGTAATAGAGACATTAGATCTAGCTGGTCTGTGATACTATAGAACGCACAGTAGATCTTGCTGCTCTGTCATAATATAGTAGAGACAGTAGATCTATCTTGTCTGTCATAATATAATAGGGACAGTAGATATATCTGGTCTGTCATAATATAATATATACAGTAGATCTAGCTGGTCTGTCATCATATAGTAGAGACAGTAGATCTAGCTGGTCTGTCATCATATAGTAGAGACAGCAGATCTAGCTGGTCTGTCATAATATATTAGAGAGAGTAGATATATCTGGTCTGTCATAATATTATAGAGACAGTAGATCTAGCTGGTCTGTCATAATATAGTAGAGACAGTAGATCTAGCTGATCTGTCATCATATAGTAGAGACCGTAGATCTGGCTGGTCTTTCATAATATATTAGAGAGAGTAGATGTAGCTGGTCTGTTAAAATATAGTAGAGACAGTAGATCTAGCTGGTCTGTCATAATATAAAAGATACAGTAGATCTAGCTGGTCTGTCATAATGTAATAGACACAGTAGATCTAGCTGGTCTGTCATAATATATTAGAGAGAGTAGATCTAGCTGGTCTGTTAAAATATAGTAGAGACAGTAGATCTAGTTTCTCTGTCATAATATAGTAGAGACAGTAGATCGAGCTGATCTGTCATAATATAATAGGGACAGTAGATCTATCTGGTCTGTCATAATGTAATAGACACAGTAGATCTAGCTGGTCTGTCATAATATATTAGAGAGAGTAGATCTAGCTGGTCTGTTAAAATATAGTAGAGACAGTAGATCTAGTTTCTCTGTCATAATATAGTAGAGACAGTAGATCGAGCTGGTCTGTCATAATATAGTACATACAGTACATCTAGCTGGTCTTGCATAATATAATAGAGACAGTAGATCTAGCTGGTCTGTCATAAAATAGAAGAGACAGCAGATCTAGCTGCTCTATCGTAATATAGTAGAGAAGGTAGATCTATCTGGTCTATCATAACATAGTAGAGAAGGTAGATCTAGCTGGTCTCGCATAAAATGATAAAGACAGTATATCTAGCTCGTCTGTCAAAATATAGTATAGGCAGTAGATTTGGCTGGTCTGTCGAAATATAATATAGACAGTAGATCTGTCTGGTCTGTCGTAATATAGTACAGACAGTAGATCTAACTGGTCTGTAATAATATAATAGAGACAGTAGTTCTAGCTGGTCTGTCATAATATAGTAGAGAATGTAGATCTAGCTGGTCTGTCATAATATAGTAGGGACAGTAGATCTAGCTGGTCTGCCATAATATAGTAGGGACTGTAGATCTAGCTGGTTTGTCATAATATAATAGAGACAGTAGATCTAACTGGTCTGTCATAATGTAATAAAGATAGTAGATCTAGCTGGTCTTTCATAATATAGTAGAGAAAGTAGATCTAGATGGTCTCGCATAATATAATAAAGACAGTATATCTAGCTCGTCTGTCAAAATATAGTATAGGCAGTAGATTTGGCTGGTCTGTCGAAATATAATATAGACAGTAGATCTGTCTGGTCTGTCGTAATATAGTACAGACAGTAGATCTAACTGGTCTGTAATAATATAATAGAGACAGTAGTTCTAGCTGGTCTGTCATAATATAGTAGAGAATGTAGATCTAGCTGGTTTGTCATAATATAGTACAGACAGTAGAAATAGCTGGTCTGTCATAATATAATAGATACAGTAGATATAGCTGGTCTTTCATAGTATAATAGATAGATTAGATCTTGCTGGTCTGTCATAGTAGAGTAGAGACTGTAGATTTGGCTGGTCTGTCATAATATAGTTGAGACAGTAGATCTAGCTTGTCTGTCATAACATAATAGATACAGTAGATCTAGCTGGTCTGTCAAAATATAGTAGAGAGAGTAGATCTAGCTGGTCTGCCATAATATAGTAGGGACTGTAGATCTAGCTGGTCTGCCATAATATATTAGAGACAGTAGATCTAGCTGGTCTGTCATAATATAATAGATAGAGTAGATATAGCTGGTCTGTCATAATATAATAGAGACAGTAGATATTGCTGGTCTGTCATAATATAATAGAGACAGTAGATATAGCTGGTCTGTCATTATGTAATAGAGATAGTAGATCTAGCTGGTCTGTCATAATATAATAACGACAGTAAATCTAGCTCGTCTGTCAAAATATAGTACAGACAGTAGATCTAGCTGGTCTGTCATAATGTAATAGAGACATTAGATCTAGCTGGTCTGTGATACTATAGAACGCACAGTAGATCTTGCTGCTCTGTCATAATATAGTAGAGACAGTAGATCTATCTTGTCTGTCATAATATAATATATACAGTAGATCTAGCTGGTCTGTCATCATATAGTAGAGACAGTAGATCTAGCTGGTCTGTCATCATATAGTAGAGACAGCAGATCTAGCTGGTCTGTCATAATATATTAGAGAGAGTAGATATATCTGGTCTGTCATAATATTATAGAGACAGTAGATCTAGCTGATCTGTCATCATATAGTAGAGACCGTAGATCTGGCTGGTCTTTCATAATATATTAGAGAGAGTAGATGTAGCTGGTCTGTTAAAATATAGTAGAGACAGTAGATCTAGCTGGTCTGTCATAATATAAAAGATACAGTAGATCTAGCTGGTCTGTCATAATGTAATAGACACAGTAGATCTAGCTGGTCTGTCATAATATATTAGAGAGAGTAGATCTAGCTGGTCTGTTAAAATATAGTAGAGACAGTAGATCTAGTTGCTCTGTCATAATATAGTAGAGACAGTAGATCGAGCTGATCTGTCATAATATAATAGGGACAGTAGATCTATCTGGTCTGTCATAATATAATAGAGACAGTAGATCTTGCTGGTCTGTCATAATATAGTAGAGACACTAGATTTAGCTGGTCTGTCATAATATAATAGATACAGTAGATCTAGCTGGTCTGTCATAATATAGTACATACAGTACATCTAGCTGGTCTTGCATAATATAATAGAGACAGTAGATCTAGCTGGTCTGTCATAAAATAGAAGAGACAGCAGATCTAGCTGCTCTATCGTAATATAGTAGAGAAGGTAGATCTATCTGGTCTGTCATAACATAGTAGAGAAGGTAGATCTAGCTGGTCTCGCATAAAATGATAAAGACAGTATATCTAGCTCGTCTGTCAAAATATAGTATAGGCAGTAGATTTGGCTGGTCTGTCGAAATATAATATAGACAGTAGATCTGTCTGGTCTGTCGTAATATAGTACAGACAGTAGATCTAACTGGTCTGTAATAATATAATAGAGACAGTAGTTCTAGCTGGTCTGTCATAATATAGTAGAGACAGTAGATCTAGCTGGTCTGCCATAATATAGTAGGGACTGTAGATCTAGCTGGTTTGTCATAATATAATAGAGTCAGTAGATCTAACTGGTCTGTCATAATGTAATAAAGATAGTAGATCTAGCTGGTCTTTCATAATATAGTAGAGAAAGTAGATCTAGCTGGTCTCGCATAATATAATAAAGACAGTATATCTAGCTCGTCTGTCAAAATATAGTATAGGCAGTAGATTTGGCTGGTCTGTCGAAATATAATATAGACAGTAGATCTGTCTGGTCTGTCGTAATATAGTACAGACAGTAGATCTAACTGGTCTGTAATAATATAATAGAGACAGTAGTTCTAGCTGGTCTGTCATAATATAGTAGAGAATGTAGATCTAGCTGGTTTGTCATAATATAGTACAGACAGTAGATATAGCTGGTCTGTCATAATATAATAGATACAGTAGATATAGCTGGTCTTTCATAGTATAATAGATAGATTAGATCTTGCTGGTCTGTCATAGTAGAGTAGAGACTGTAGATTTGGCTGGTCTGTCATAATATAGTTGAGACAGTAGATCTAGCTGGTCTGTCATAACATAATAGATACAGTAGATCTAGCTGGTCTGTCAAAATATAGTAGAGAGAGTAGATCTAGCTGGTCTGCCATAATATAGTAGGGACTGTAGATCTAGCTGGTCTGCCATAATATATTAGAGACATTAGATCTAGCTGGTGTGTCATAATATAATAGATAGAGTAGATATTGCTGGTCTGTCATACTATAATAGAGACAGTAGATATTGCTGGTCTGTCATAATATAATAGAGACAGTAGATCTAGCTGGTCTGTCATTATGTAATAGAGATAGTAGATCTAGCTGGTCTGTCATAATATAATAACGACAGTAAATCTAGCTTGTCTGTCAAAATATAGTACAGACAGTAGATCTAGCTGGTCTGTCATAATGTAATAGAGACATTAGATCTAGCTGGTCTGTGATACTATAGAACGCACAGTAGATCTTGCTGCTCTGTCATAATATAGTAGAGACAGTAGATCTATCTTGTCTGTCATAATATAATAGGGACAGTAGATATATCTGGTCTGTCATAATATAATATATACAGTAGATCTAGCTGGTCTGTCATCATATAGTAGAGACAGTAGATCTAGCTGGTCTGTCATCATATAGTAGAGACAGCAGATCTAGCTGGTCTGTCATAATATATTAGAGAGAGTAGATATATCTGGTCTGTCATAATATTATAGAGACAGTAGATCTAGCTGGTCTGTCATAATATAGTAGAGACAGTAGATCTAGCTGATCTGTCATCATATAGTAGAGACCGTAGATCTGGCTGGTCTTTCATAATATATTAGAGAGAGTAGATGTAGCTGGTCTGTTAAAATATAGTAGAGACAGTAGATCTAGCATGTCTGTCATAATATAAAAGATACAGTAGATCTAGCTGGTCTGTCATAATGTAATAGACACAGTAGATCTAGCTGGTCTGTCATAATATATTAGAGAGAGTAGATCTAGCTGGTCTGTTAAAATATAGTAGAGACAGTAGATCTAGTTGCTCTGTCATAATATAGTAGAGACAGTAGATCGAGCTGATCTGTCATAATATAATAGGGACAGTAGATCTATCTGCTCTGTCATAATATAATAGAGACAGTAGATCTAGCTGGTCTGTCATAATGTAATAGAGACAGTAGATCTTGCTGGTCTGTCATAATATAGTACATACAGTACATCTAGCTGGTCTTGCATAATATAATAGAGACAGTAGATCTAGCTGGTCTGTCATAAAATAGAAGAGACAGCAGATCTAGCTGCTCTATCGTAATATAGTAGAGAAGGTAGATCTATCTGGTCTATCATAACATAGTAGAGAAGGTAGATCTAGCTGGTCTCGCATAAAATGATAAAGACAGTAAATCTAGCTCGTCTGTCAAAATATAGTGCAGACAGTAGATCTAGCAGGTCTGTCATAATGTAATAGAGACATTAGATCTAGCTGGTCTGTGATACTATAGAACGCACAGTAGATCTAGCTGGTCTGTCATAAATTAGTAGAGACAGTATATCTAGCTGGTCTGTCATAATATAATAGAGACAGTAGTTCGAGCTGGTTTTTCACATTATAGTAGAGAATGTAGATCTAGCTGGTCTGTTCTAATACAATAGAGACAGTAGATCTAGATGGTCTGCCATACTATAGTAGAGACAGTAGATCTAGCAGGTCTGTCATAATATAATAGATACAGTAGATCTAGCTGGTCTGTCATAATATAGTAGAGACAGTAGCTCTAGCTGGTCTGTCATAATATAGTAGAGACTGTAGATCTAGCTGGTCTGTCATAATATAATAGGGACAGTAGATCTATCTGGTCTGTCATAATATAATAGAGACAGTAGATCTAGCTGGTCTGTCATAATGTAATAGAGACAGTAGATCTTGCTGGTCTGTCATAATATAGTAGAGACACTAGATTTAGCTGGTCTGTCATAATATAATAGATACAGTAGATCTAGCTGGTCTGTCATAATATAGAGGAGACAGTAGATCTAGCTGGTCTGTCATAATATAGTAGAGACACTTGATCTAGCTGGTCTGTCATAATATAATAGAGACAGTAGATCTAGCTGGTCTGTCAAAATATAATAACGACAGTAAATCTAGCTCGTCTGTCAAAATATAGTACAGACAGTAGATCTAGCTGGTTGTAATAGAGACATTAGATCTAGCTGGTCTGTGATACTATAGAACGCACAGTAGATCTTGCTGCTCTGTCATAATATAGTACAGACAGTAGATCTAGCTGGTCTGTCATAATATAGTAGAGACAGTAGATCTATCTTGTCTGTCATAATATAATAGGGACAGTAGATATATCTGGTCTGTCATAATATAATCTATACATTAGATCTAGCTGGTCTGTCATCATATAGTAGAGACAGTAGATCTAGCTGGTCTGTCATCATATAGTAGAGACCGTAGATCTGGCTGGTCTGTCATAATATATTAGAGACTGTAGATCTAGCTGGTCTGTCATAAAATAGAAGAGACAGCAGATCTAGCTGCTCTATCATAATATAGTGAAGAAGGTAGATCTAGCTGGTCTCGCATAATATAATAAAGACAGTAAATCTAGCTCGTCTGTCAAAATATAGTACAGACAGTAGTTCTAGCAGGTCTGTCATAATGTAATAGAGACATTAGATCTAGCTGGTCTTTGATACTATAGAACGCCCAGTAGATCTAGCTGGTCTGTCATAAATTAGTAGAGACAGTAGATCTATCTGCTCTGTCATAATATAGTAGAGAAGGTAGATCTAGCTGGTCTGTTCTAATACAATAGAGACAGTAGATCTAGCTGGTCTGTCAATATATATCGTAGAGACAGTAGATCTAGCTGGTCTGTCATAATATAGTAGAGACTGTAGATCTGGCTGGTCTGTCATAATATATTAGAGACATTAGATCTAGCTGGTCTGTCATAATATAGTAGAGACGGTAGATCTAGCTGGTCTGTCATAATGTAATAAAGACAGTAGATCTAGCTGGTCTGCCATAATATAGTAGGGACTGTAGATCTAGCTTGTCTGTCATAATATAGTATAGGCAGTAGATTTGGCTGGTCTGTCGAAATATAATATAGACAGTAGATCTGTCTGGTCTGTCGTAATATAGTACAGACAGTAGATCTAACTGGTCTGTAATAATATAATAGAGACAGTAGTTCTAGCTGGTCTGTCATAATATAGTAGAGAATGTAGATCTAGCTGGTCTGTCATAATATAGTAGAGACAGTAGATCTAGCTGGTCTGCCATAATATAGTAGGGACTGTAGATCTAGCTGGTTTGTCATAATATAATAGAGACAGTAGATCTAACTGGTCTCGCATAATATAATAAAGACAGTATATCTAGCTCGTCTGTCAAAATATAGTATAGGCAGTAGATTTGGCTGGTCTGTCGAAATATAATATAGACAGTAGATCTGTCTGGTCTGTCGTAATATAGTACAGACAGTAGATCTTGCTGGTCTGTCATAGTAGAGTAGAGACTGTAGATTTGGCTGGTCTGTCATAATATAGTTGAGACAGTAGATCTAGCTGGTCTGTCATAATATAATAGATACAGTAGATCTAGCTGGTCTGTCAAAATATAGTAGAGAGCGTAGATCTAGCTGGTCTGCCATAATATAGCAGGGACTGTAGATCTAGCTGGTCTGCCATAATATATTAGAGACAGTAGATCTAGCTGGTCTGTCATTATGTAATAGAGATAGTAGATCTAGCTGGTTTGTCATAATATAGTACAGACAGTAGATTTAGCTGGTCTTTCATAATATAATAGATACAGTAGATCTAGCTGGTCTGTCATAATGTAATAGAGACATTAGATCTAGCTGGTCTGTGATACTATAGAACACACAGTAGATCTTGCTGCTCTGTCATAATATAGTACAGACAGTAGATCTAGCAGGTCTGTCATAATGTAATAGAGACATTAGATCTAGCTGGTCTGTGATACTATAGAACACACAGTAGATCTTGCTGCTCTGTCATAATATAGTACAGACAGTAGATCTAGCTGGTCTGTCATAATATAGTAGAGACAGTAGATCTATCTTGTCTGTCATAATATAATAGGGACAGTAGATATATCTGGTCTGTCATAATATAATCTATACAGTAGATCTAGCTGGTCTGTCATCATATAGTAGAGACAGTAGATCTAGCTGGTCTGTCATCATATAGTAGAGACCGTAGATCTAGCTGGTCTGTCATAATATATTAGAGAGAGTAGATGTAGCTGGTCTGCCATCATATAATAGAGACAGCAGATCTAGCTGGTCTGTCATAATATATTAGAGAGAGTAGATGTAGCTGGTCTGTCATCATATAATAGAGACAGCAGATCTAGCTGGTCTGTCATAATATATTAGAGAGAGTAGATATATCTGGTCTGTCATAATATTATAGAGACAGTAGATCTAGCTGGTCTGTCATAATATAGTAGAGACAGTAGATCTAGCTGGTCTGTCATCATATAGTAGAGACCGTAGATCTGGCTGGTCTTTCATAATATATTAGAGAGAGTAGATGTAGCTGGTCTGTTAAAATATAGTAGAGACAGTAGATATATCTGGTCTGTCATAATATAATAGAGACAGTAGATCTAGCTGGTCTGTCATAATATAAAAGATACAGTAGATCTAGCTGGTCTGTCATAATGTAATAGACACAGTAGATCTAGCTGGTCTGTCATAATATATTAGAGAGAGTAGATCTAGCTGGTCTGTTAAAATATAGTAGAGACAGTAGATCTAGTTGCTCTGTCATAATATAGTAGAGACAGTAGATCTAGCTGATCTGTCATAATATAA
The DNA here is from genome assembly GCF_013265735.2 of Oncorhynchus mykiss. Taxonomy (NCBI): domain Eukaryota; kingdom Metazoa; phylum Chordata; class Actinopteri; order Salmoniformes; family Salmonidae; genus Oncorhynchus; species Oncorhynchus mykiss. Next base: position 3,067,406 of record NC_048581.1, on the reverse strand, counting down.
TAGGGACAGTAGATCTATCTGGTCTGTCATAATATAATAGAGACAGTAGATCTAGCAGGTCTGTCATAATGTAATAGAGACAGTAGATCTTGCTGGTCTGTCATAATATAATAGATACAGTAGATCTAGCTGGTCTTGCGTAATATAATAGAGACAATAGATCTAGCTGGTCTGTCATAAAATAGAAGAGACAGCAGATCTAGCTGCTCTATCGTAATATAGCAGAGAAGGTAGATCTATCTGGTCTATCATAACATAGTAGAGAAGGTAGATCTAGCTGGTCTCGCATAAAATTATAAAGACAGTCAATCTAGCTCGTCTGTCAAAATATAGTGCAGACAGTAGATCTAGCAGGTCTGTCATAATGTAATAGAGACATTAGATCTAGCTGGTCTTTGATACTATAGAACGCACAGTAGATCTAGCTGGTCTGTCATAAATTAGTAGAGACAGTATATCTAGCTGGTCTGTCATAATATAATAGAGACAGTAGTTCTAGCTGGTTTTTCACATTATAGTAGAGAATGTAGATCTAGCTGGTCTGTTCTAATACAATAGAGACAGTAGATCTAGCTGGTCTGCCATACTATAGTAGAGTCAGTAGATCTAGCAGGTCTGTCATAATATAATAGATACAGTAGATCTAGCTGGTCTGTCATAATATAGTAGAGACAGTAGATCTATCTGGTCTGTCATAATATAATAGAGACAGTAGATCTAGCTGGTCTGTCATAATTTAATAGATACAGTAGATCTAGCTGGTCTGTCATAATATAGAGGAGACAGTAGATCTAGCTGGTCTGTCATAATATAGTAGAGACACTTGATCTAGCTGGTCTGTCATAATATAATAGAGACAGTAGATCTAGCTGGTCTGTCATAATATAGAAGAGATAGTAGATCTAGGTGGTCTTTCATAATATAGTAGAGAAAGTAGATCTAGCTGGTCTCGCATAATATAATAAAGACAGTATAACTAGCTCGTCTGTCAAAATATAGTAGAGGCAGTAGATCTAGCTGGTCTGTGACAGAACCCAGTCACCCTGGCCCCTCCCCCCTACAGACCGCACCAATCCCCACTGTGATCAATTCAGTGTCAAGACGGCTCTAGGTCGCCTGCAACCGACTAATGATAGGTGTCTGAGTCGACTGACTCTCAGATAATCTTCCACTGCCTCGGCCCTGTTTACACCTACAAGGTGCCCCCCTCACACAGGAAAACACACTCAGAGCCTACTGACTGGGCCCTGTTTACACCTCCAAGGTTCCCCCTCACACAGGAAAACACACTCAGAGCCTACTGCCTCGGCCCTGTTTACGAGGCTTTTATAAAAACTACACTTAGCGTGTTTAGATCACCTCTTTTTATTTAAACTAGGTTTGAGATGTGGTATCCACAGCCTCGCTGCCTCTCAGATCAAAGGTGCTCCAGGTGCTCCATCTGCTCCATTCCCAAAGTGTGGTCTCCCTGAGATCCCAAGTTAGAGGGATCCCTGGTGTACCATTTACCCAGGTCGTCAGGAGCGGTCACCAAATGAAGATTAACATCCCCAAATGTGGTTAATTTCTTTAATATCAAATGAGGAAACAAACTTATCACGCAAGTCAGAGTTTTTCTTAAGCTAAATCTTTATTCACTTAAGGGAGCAAGTCAATACAACGCATACATAAAGTGAATCAATTGAATGCTCTACGATAATGATTGCTGGTCGATGAATCACCCCCAGACTACTCATTGAGAGCCCCGAGACAAAAGTACAAAGGTCTTTTATAGCCAAGATACACCCCTTTCAATCTACATGACGAACAGCAGATGTATAGATGGGTCACAAGGTTAAGATTCGTATGAAAGATACTTATAATTCACAGCAGACAATATCTGCTGTAAAAACAGTACTCTGTGTGGAGACCAGGGTCTGGCCCTGGGGTAATCTCTCCCTGGTACCATAGAGAACAGAAACATTAACTCATGCTCTGGAATGCGGCCTCTTTAGGTTTTATCACACAAAAGACATTGTAAATCTCCTGTCAGTGTTATCTCCCAGAGGCCCATCCTCAGTAGAACACACAGACACAATAGTTCTAAGAACCCTCTATTCTGTTGCATAACACAACCATTTGATACAATAAAAGTACAATAACATAATCTTGCAGTTTTGCTCTGTGTCCACTGAAAGTTGACTAGTAACAACAACTGGGACCTAAAAGACACCCACCATGAGACCCACTAAATCTGCCCAAGAAGAGGCAAACAAAAGAAAAACCCACAACAAACTTAAAGACAGGACGCAAACCAAAAAGGTGTTGACTCTCCACATCTATCAAGACAACTGGAGCACTGGGCCAGACACACTTAAATAGAACCTGGACCAGCTCAGGTGAAACACCTTCCTACTAATGAGATGGACAAGCCAGCACAGGTGTAACACATACTGACTAACGAGGTGACACCAATCAATCTCTTCCATTTCAGAGCCTGGATTTTTCCCCTGAGGCTAATATCCAAATTATGTTGAAATCAATTGATAAGGGGGCAAACGTTTAGGCTTCTACATTGAGACTATTAAAATAACCCTAAAACAATGTTAAAATATTCTACATTGTGACATTAATTCGTTGAAATCATGAAACAACTACTTCATGTATGTATTTTCTAATATTTGATCAGAGATCATTTATCAGATTATCTCTGGTCACAGCTATGAGATTTCAATCCTGTGTGTGTTCTCTGGTGAAGAGTCAGAGAGCCAGATGAAGCAAATCTCTTCCCACATTGACCACAGCTATAAGGTTTCTCTCCTGTGTGTTTTCTCTGGTGCACTGTCAGCTCTCCAGATTGACCAAAACCCTTCCCACATTGATTACAGCTATAAGGTTTCTCTCCTGTGTGTGTTCTCTGGTGTTGAGTCAGGTGGACAGATCGAATAAAACCCTTCCCACATTGATTACAGCTATAAGGTTTCTCTCCTGTGTGTATTCTCTGGTGTTGAGTCAGAGAGCCAGATGTAGTAAAACACGTCCCACATTGACCACAGCTATAAGGTTTCTCTCCTGTGTGTATTCTCTGGTGTTCAGTCAGAGAGCTAGATGAAGAAAAACTCTTCCTACATTGACCACAGCTAAAAGGTTTCTCTCCTGTGTGTGTTCTATGGTGTACAGTCAGAGTGCTAGATGTACTGAAACTCTTCCCACACTCACCACAGATATAAGGTTTCTCTCCTGTGTGAATTCTCTGGTGTCGAGTCAGATGGCCAGATGTAGTAAAACTCTTCCCACATTGACCACAGCTATAAGGTTTCTCTCCTGTGTGTGTTCTCTGGTGCACTGTCAGCTCTCCAGATCCACCAAAACTCTTCCCACATTGATCACAGCTATAAGGTTTATTTCCTGTGTGTGTTCTCTGGTGTTGAGTCAGAGAGCCAGATGAAGTAAAACACTTCCCACATTGACCACAACTATAAGGTTTCTCTCCTGTGTGTATTCTCTGGTGTTCAGTCAGAGTGCTGGATGTAGTAAAACTCTTCCTACATTGACCACAGCTAAAAGGTTTCTCTCCTGTGTGTGTTCTCTGGTGTACAGTCAGAGTGCTAGAGGCAGAAAAACTCTTCCCACATTGACCACAGCTATAAGGTTTCTCTCCTGTGTGTGTTCTCTGATGAATTTTAATGCCTGATGAAGTGAATCTCTTCCCACAGTCAGAGCAGCAGTGAGTTCTCTTCCCTGTGGGTCTCTGTGGGTGTTTATTGAGGTGTTCTGATCTGGAGAGACTATTCTCTGCCTCTTCAGCATCATGAGGTTGTTGAGGCTCCCCAGAGGATCCACGATAGTCACGTCTCTCTCCTGTGTGAACAACAAAGTCAGACAGATGATTAAAGGCCCACAACAGCGGTAATCCAGTATAAAAGGTGATGCCAACAGCATAGCCATGATGTTGTACAACAATTGACATCTGTAATGAATGTTAAAATTATTTGACAATTGTCTTAAAACGAGCAAGAATAGTCATATTTTGTCTTGTTTTCATATTAGAAGTAACATCCATGATTGTAGGCTAAAATTGCAGCACGAGGGCAATGTGACTGCAGAAACTCCTCCCTGCTAATGAGGAAACCGATAGTTATGGATGTATTATATCTGCCTGGAGCAAAAATGGTGAGCAAAGATTTTAGTTTTTCACAATGTATTCTGAATATGAATGGGGGAAAACTCAGGGGAGTAACCTCCATTTCCAGGTTGCTAATGAGTCATTTTCACACTGCTTTGGATGTTAATTGTAAGGCTCGATTGAATGTCCTGTTTAATATAATGTTTGCTACAGTATTATGAACTATGTGTAATTATTGAAGAACCGCGTTAATGACAGTATCCATTTGGGTGTCAAGAAAGTAAAGATTCTATTTTTTATTTCACCTTTATTTAAACAGGTAGGCTAGTTGAGAACAAGTTCTCATTTACAACTGCGACCTGGCCAAGATAAAGCATAGCAGTGTGACAAAAAAACAACAGAGTTACACGTGGAATAAACAAACATGCAGTCAATAACACAATAGAAAAATCTATATACAGTGTGTGCAAATGGAGTAAGGAGGTAAGGCAATAAATAGGCCACAGTAGAGAAGTAATTACAATTTAGCAAATTATCACTGGAGTGATACATGTGCAGATGATGATGTGCAAGTAGAAATACTGGTGTGCAAAAAAGTAAATAAAAACATGGGGACGTGGTAGGCAGTTGGATGGGCTATTTACAGATGGGCTATGTACAGCTGCAGCGATTGGTAAGCTGCTCAGATAGCTGATGCTTAAAGTTAGTGAGGGAGATGTAAGTCTCCAACTTCAGCGATTTTTGCAATTCGTTCCAGTCTTTGGCAGCAGAGAACTGGAAGGAAAGGCGGCCAAAGAGGTGTTGGCTTTGGGGATGACCAGTGAGATATACCTCCTGGAGCACGTACTATGGGTGGGTGTTGCTATGGTGACCAGTGAGCAGAGTTAAGGGGGAGCTTTCCCTAGCAAAGACTTATAGATGACCTGGAGCCAGTGGGTTTGGTGACGAATATGTAGCGAGGGCCAGCCATTATAAGTCAGAACCGTCCAGAGTAGTGATGCTAGTCAGGCGGGCGGGTGCGGGCAGCGATCGGTTAAAGAGCATGCATTTAGTTTTACTTGTGTTTAAGAGCAGTTGGAGGCCACAGAAGGAGTGTTGTATGGCATTGAAGCTTGTTTGGAGGTTTGTTAACTCTTGGATCTACCCATCCCGGATCCGGGAGAATTGTCATCAACTGACACTAAGTAGCATAACGCAACGGACAAAAAATCTTACTAGAAAATATTCATATTCATGAAATCACAAGTGAAATATATTCAAACACAGCTTAGCCTTTTGTTAATCACCCTGTCATCTCAGATTTTGAAAATATGCTTTACAGCCAGCAAGACAAGCATTTGTGTAAGTTTATCGATAGCCTAGCATAGCATTATGCCTAGTTAGCAGCAGGCAACCTGGTCACGAAAATCAGAAAAGCAATCAAATTAAATCGTTTACCTTTGATGAGCTTTGGATGTTTTCACTCACGAAACTCCCAGTTAGATAGCAAATGTTATTTTTTTCCAAAAATATTATTTTTGTAGCCGAAATAACTCTGTTAGTTCTTCACGTTTGGCTGAGAATTCGACCAGAAATTGCGGTGATGACTTCACCGAAAAATATTCCAAATTAGCTCCATAATAGCAACAGGAACATGGCAAACGTTGTTTATAATCAATCCTCAAGTTGTTTTTCAAATATCTATTCGATAATATATCAACCGGGACTGGTGGCTTCTTAGTAGGAAAGAGAGAAACAATGGCCGCATTTGTCTTTTACGCACAAAAACACTCTGAGACCTACTGTAGGACCCATAACTTCACTAACAATAACATAGACCTACTGTAGGCCCCATAACTTCACATAACAACAACATAGAACTAGGACTATAAATCATTTAATATTTCAGGTGAAACATGGAAACTAAAATGTCTTTGTCATGACATTTCATAACCTGATCACCAGATAATTTTGTCAATAATCCCACTAAGCTACTCTGTAATGTGTTGTCATTCTAAATGTCCTGAATAAAAGAAAATAGCTCTGTGTGTTGTTCAATAGCCTATCCATCAAGGAACAGTTCTCTACACATTATGAGCTAAGTATCTCTGTGTCCAAACAGACTAACGAGACCCTACTGTAAATCAAGCAGACAATAACACATTATAAACACCAATTTGTTAGGGATGTTAGATCCAACATGGAGCACGGCATAACTGTCTTTACCAGAGTAATGAATGAAGAAGCACTTTGGTTGTTGTTGCATGTCGTGATGTTTGTCATTTGACTGGAATTCAGAAAATTATTTCCTGGATCAGCTGATGATAGTTGAACATGTGACTGTAACTAAACAGCTACAGTATTAAGAATGATGTGTAATTATTGAAGAACCGCGTAAGTGACAGTATTGATTTGGGTGTTAATAAAGTTATTTGGGTCAATAAAGTTAAGGTGACTCTTGGTTAGAACCACTGGATTTTGCCAACTCAAATGATTTATAATTTCTGTGCCCATAAACTGTTTTCCCAGCGTAACATAAGGAGCCACTAAATTATACATAGTTCATAGAGATACTAAATGTTACGTAGGTAGAGTGCATTTCAGAGATCTGACTCCCAAAATATGTACTAACAGGACAATAACCTAAACCACAAGGCCAAATCTACACTGGAGGAGCTTACCAAGATGACATTGAATGTTCCTGGGTGGCCTAGTTACAGTTTGGACTTAAATCGTATTGAAAGTCTCTGGTAAGACTTGAAAATGGCTTTCTAGATCAAAAACCGACTTGACAGAACAGGAAGGATTTTAAAAAGAATAATGAATTTCACATGAAGATCAGTCGCCTATTGGATGACATCACGACTTCCCATCAAGCCAACTCCTTAAATACCTTACTATGACATCACTCACTCCTTCTAGTTTCCAGTTGTCTAAAAAAACACTATTTTGCTCAAAACATATATTTTGTTTCCCTTTAGTGTGTTTATACTTTAGTGTATTTGTATATCACTTTTCAATAGGAAAAGTTAAAAATCACTGGAGGACGTCATGAACAATTCATACAATACAAAAACATATTCAAGAGTAGAACGCCCTTTTAAAATGTACACATTAGTTCAACAACTGCAGAGTTTGTGTCCCTGTTTTATAAGATAGTACTCACTGTATTTACTGGTGTTAATCAGATCAATGTCCCTGTTTTATAAGATAGTACTCACTGTATTTACTGGTGTTAATCAGTTCTCCAGTCTTCTCTTCTTCGTCCTCCTCTAATGTGACAGTAATCTCCCCCTCTTCGTCCTTCCTTAAAAAAACGTCTTCATCTTCTTTCACTGTCACAGTAACCTCCTTCTCTCCAAAACCTGCATCCTCCTCTTCTTTTACTGTAACATCCTCCTCCTCCTCTTTCACTCTGAACGCGTCTTCCTCGTCTTTCACTGAAACGTCTTCCTCCACCTCTTTCACAGTAACAGCCTCACCCTCTACTTGTTCTTGTATTGTAACAGCCTCCTCTTTGACGAGAGCTTCTTTCTCCGTCCAGCAGATCTTCTCTTCTTTATCAGGAGGAGAGTAGCTTAGTGAACTCATGGTCGGGGGTAACAGCTAGTTAGCATTAGCGATTAGACTAGTGCTAACTTGACAGCTAATTGACTTACAACGTAAATATTACATTAAATGAGGTAACTAGTTGTTTACACATAAGTATGTTTAAATCATAGTGTTAAATAAACCAGTAAATTGTCTAAAGAGCTTGAATGTTCCGACTTTGTTGTCCAGCGAGCTACCGAGGTGGCTGCAGTTGTTGAAGAAGCGTTCCGTCCACTAGATTATACGTCACAGTAGAAACATCGCCTGAAAGTCACATATCGCCATCTGCTGTCTGGAGGGAGGAAACGCAGTTGAGGAGGGAAAACTTTTTTTCTTCTTCATTGAATTATATTATAAAGCAGTTTAGATAAACATTTTTTTCCTCTCCATTTAATAAGAATATTATATCAACACGTACAAAGAGCAACAAGTGTTGTTTGATTAGTTCAGGTTTTTTATGAGATTCTAAAACAAACTCTACATCAACTCCACATCTATATTTCTGATTCAGTCAAATAACTAGATTTCAAAAAAAGCACCTAGTTATTGATACCCTTGATAAAGATGAGCAAAAATTACTGTATGAAATAAATAAATAAACTTTACCCACTACCAGGATATTTTAGCCCAAAACCTGGATACCTCTCTGCTAGGAGGCTGAAACTTGGCCATAAGTGGATCTTCCAGCAAGACACATCATCATCCACAAAGAGATGGTTACTTGGGCACAAAATCAACATTTTCCATGGCCATCTCAGTCTTCGGACTTGAACTCCCTTGAACATCTGTGGTTTGAATTGAACAGGGCAGTCCATAAGCGCAGACTAAATAAATCAAAGACCTGGAGAGATTCTGTATGGAGGAATGGTCTAAGATCCCACCCAATGTGTTCTCTAATCTCATAAAACATTTTAATGTCATTATCTTTTTCAATTGTATCAGTATAAAATAATATAATTTCCCTTTTATTGTTGGTGTAACAATACATCATGTAGATGTATATAATGAACAGACTAGGTCTATTCTGCTCCTACATGGTATAACAATACATCATGTAGATGTATATAATGAACAGACTAGGTCTATACTGCTCCTACATGGTTTAACATCATGTAGATGTATATAATGAAAAGACTAGGTCTATACTGCTCCTACATGGTGTAACAATACATCATGTAGATGTATATAATGAACAGACTAGGTCTATACTGCTCCTACATGGTGTAACAATACATCATGTAGATGTATATAATGAACAGACTAGGTCTATACTGCTCCTACATGGTGTAACAATACATCATGTAGATGTATATAATGAACAGACTAGGTCTATACTGCTCCTACATGGTTTAACATCATGTAGATGTATATAATGAACAGACTAGGTCTATACTGCTCCTACATGGTTTAACATCATGTAGAGAGGTATGCTACCGTTCAAAAGTTTGAGGTCACTTAGAAATGTTCTTGTTTTTGAAAGAAAATCATATTTTTTCATGTATCATTTATAAAAACCTGTTTTTGCTTTTTCATTATGGGGTATTGTGGTGTCATTTTGGGGTATTGTGATGTCATTATGGGGGTATTGTGATGTCATTATGGGGTATTGTGATGTCATTATTGGGTATTGTATGTACATTGATGAGGGGAAAAATTATTTAATCCATGTCAGAATAAGGCTGTAAAGTAACAAAATGTGGAAAAAGTTAAAGGGTCTGAATACTTTCCGAATGCACGGTATATATAGGGGCAGTACTTAGTGACATCACTTCCTGAAACAGGAGGTACAAATATATAACATAGGTTCAAAATATCAACATTCAATGTATCAAAAATATGTGACCACGCTGAAAGTGGAAACGCCAGCCCAGCCACAATCCTAGAGGTTCACTGATGATCAACCTCCTCCTTCACATCTGACTCCTAATTATCAACCTCTTCCTTCACATCTGACTCCTGATGATCAACCTCCTCCTTCACATCTGACTCCTGGTCATCAACCTCCTCCTTCACATCTGACTCTTGATGATCAACCTCCTCCTTCACATCTGACTCCTGATGATCAACCTCCTCCATCACATCTGACTCCTGATGACCAACCTCCTCCTTCACATCTGACTCCTGTTGATCAACCTCCTCCTTCACATCTGACCCCAGTGATCAATCCAGAGCGTCTTCTTTCTTGGGGGGGAATCCCGATGGATGACGTCATCCAATAGGCCGTCATCACCACCACCGCCCACAAGTTAATTGTCATTCAGGTTATCAATGGGAAGAGCATCAGCAATATGTCCTGTCTGGTAACTTGTCTCATTTAATGGATTTCAATTGGCAGGTGCACAGGGAGAAACCCCATTAATACACTTTTGGAAGTCTTTAACTGTATCAAAGTCTGTGGCCTGTGATGTTGGGATAAATGATAGTCCCTTATTATACAAGAGACTAAATTCAAAAATTCTACAGCACAACGGCAGAGTCATGTCTTAAGTGTAAAACTAACAATGACTCAATAATCCTTCTGGGAATGTTATGACGTCATAAAGTTATGGGAGGAGTTAGAAAGTTGGCTGTCAGGAGTACAGTTATACAATGTAAAATTACTTTTGATCCGTCTGTCTATATATTTCAAGACATGGCATATGAGGATGCAGTGAGATACCCGATGGTTAGATGATACTTTTCTAATCTTAAATATTATACTTAAAACCTGGAAATCAACCAATCCTCTGTTGTTAATTCAATAGAAAGGTAAAATGCTTTATTATCTAAAAGTTGAAAGTGAGTGTGCAACGGAGAGAAAAAAAAATGGTGCTGATGCGGGTGCTGGAGACGGGTGTGTGTTCTAGTGGGTCTGGGCAGGTGTGATGGAGTTAATGGAGATGGAGGTGTGTTCTAGTGGGTCTGGGCAGGTGTGATGTAGTTCATGAAGATGGGGGTGTGTTCTAGTGGGTCTGGGCAGGTGTGATGTAGTTAATGGAGATGGAGGTGTGTTCTAGTGGGTCTGGGCAGGTGTGATGTAGTTAATGGAGATGGAGGTGTGTTCTAGTGGGTCTGGGCAGGTGTGATGGAGTTCATGAAGATGGGGGTGTGTTCGAGTGGGTCTGGGCACGTTTGATGGAGTTAATGGAGATGGGGGTGTGTTCTAGTGGGTCTGGGCACGTTTGATGTAGTTAATGGAGATGGAGGTGTGTTCTAGTGGGTCTGGGCAGGTGTGATGTAGTTAATGGAGACAGGTGTGTGTTCTAGTGGGTCTGGGCAGGTTTGATGTAGTTAATGGAGATGTGGGTGTGTTCTAGTGGGTCTGGGCAGGTGTGATGTCGTTAATGGAGACACGTGTGTGTTCTAGTGGGTCTGGGCAGGTTTGATGTAGTTAATGGAGATGTGGGTGTGTTCTAGTGGGTCTGGGCAGGTGTGATGTAGTTAATGGAGATGGGGGTGTGTTCTAGTGGGTCTGGGCACGTTTGATGGAGTTAATGGAGATGGGGGTGTGTTCGAGTGGGTCTGGGCAGGTGTGATGTAGTTAATGGAGATGGAGGTGTGTTCTAGTGGGTCTGGGCAGGTGTGATGTAGTTAATGGAGATGGAGGTGTGTTCTAGTGGGTCTGGGCAAGTGTGATGTTGTTAATGGAGATGGAGGTGTGTTCTAGTGGGTCTGGGCAGGTTTGATGGAGTTCATGGAGATGGGGGTGTGTTCTAGTGGGTCTGGGCAGGTTTGATGTAGATAATGGAGACGGGTGTGTGTTCTAGTGGGTCTGGGCAGGTTTGATGTAGTTAATGGAGATGGGGGTGTGTTCTAGTGGGTCTGGGCAGGTTTGATGTAGATAATGGAGACGGGTGTGTGTTCTAGTGGGTCTGGGCAGGTGTGATGTAGTTAATGGAGACGGGTGTGTGTTCTAGTGGGTCTGGGCAGGTTTGATGTAGTTAATGGAGATGGAGGTGTGTTCTAGTGGGTCTGGGCAGGTTTGATGGAGTTAATGGAGATGGAGGTGTGTTCTAGTGGGTCTGGGCAGGTGTGATGTAGTTAATGGAGATGGAGGTGTGTTCTAGTGGGTCTGGGCAAGTGTGATGTTGTTAATGGAGATGGAGGTGTGTTCTAGTGGGTCTGGGCAGGTTTGATGGAGTTCATGGAGATGGGGGTGTGTTCTAGTGGGTCTGGGCAGGTTTGATGTAGATAATGGAGACGGGTGTGTGTTCTAGTGGGTCTGGGCAGGTTTGATGTAGTTAATGGAGATGGGGGTGTGTTCTAGTGGGTCTGGGCAGGTTTGATGTAGATAATGGAGACGGGTGTGTGTTCTAGTGGGTCTGGGCAGGTGTGATGTAGTTAATGGAGACGGGTGTGTGTTCTAGTGGGTCTGGGCAGGTTTGATGTAGTTAATGGAGATGGAGGTGTGTTCTAGTGGGTCTGGGCAGGTTTGATGGAGTTAATGGAGATGGAGGTGTGTTTAACGTTTGCAAGCTTGAGCTTGATATCGACCTAGTGTGACCTTCCTGGTCCTGTCGTCTCTCAAGTCAGTGAGTCAACACAGGAAGGTGCAATGGATGGATAGTTCATTTATTTCCAAAGCTGCAATGATGGGACACACACAGTATGGATGAATGATCAGTAGTGACGGGATATAAATACCACTCCCACAGCAATTCTACATTAATCTGCCCTATAATATACTAACAAAAAAAACTGTTGAAATGTCTATCAAAGTTATTGGGATTGTATAGTGGATTTAACAATTCCTACTAATTCCTCATTTACTATAATAAAAATAAATACATTATTTCCATGTGTCTCATATTCACTACATCAGAATAAACTGTCATCCATTTTAGTATCAAAAAATTATCAAATTAACCTGAAATATTACTCAAAGTCCCCCTCTGGTGGCGAAGAAGTATAATACACCTAAACTAATAAAACCGGGTAATATACTCGCTGGTGTTCATGAGTTTATAAGACATACTTTATACATTTGTCATAAATGACCTGCATTGATGAGACACACAGTGTGGATGAATGATCAGTAGTCGACAGGGTAAAAATAGCACTCCTAAAAGAAGATGCATTTTCCAGTTAGATACCAACTTGAAAGAGGGATCTTTAGCGTAAAACCCACAAGGAAAACAGAGATTTGGCAAATAACATATAAAGAGAGGCTGACTTGACACCAAACCAACAACAGTAGTTACTAAAACATAAATTGCTAATGTGTGATTTAAAACGTGGATTTAATGATGTAATGTCAATTTTATACCTTTCTATCCCAGGACCACTCAATTTTCAAGTTCTCCATAAATCTGCTGTGGATTACCCAGAATCCCACACCTTTATCACACGAGCGGGGCAGCGGTCTAAGGCACTGTTCTTAACTGAATTGCCTAGCTAAATAGAGGATACAAATATGTTTTAAATGTAACTTCGTTACACTGGCAAACAAACTCAGTAGCACAGAGAATATCATCCATATGACGTTGAGAAATACTGCATTGTGTGTAGTTTGGAAGAGTCACAAAATAAGTTAATAAATATGTAATAACGCAAAAACATAACTGTTTGTCCTTATAGGTAACCATATCGTGACGACAACTAGCTTACTAAGTCTTTAACCACACTGTATTGTTACACTGGTGAGTAAAAACTCATGCTTCCTACACTTTAACTTGTTGTCTGAAGATAAAATATACATTTTACTCAACTGCGTTACCCACTCCAGTCAGCAGATGGCGGTCTAGGAATTTAAGGCGATGCTGCTGGTGTGACGTATAATCTAGTGGACGGAACGCTTCTTTCAACAGCAGCAACAGTTAGTCAGACACCTCGGTAGCTTGCTAGACAAAACAGCCGAACCAATAAAGATCTTTAGACGCTTTAGTGTTTATTAGCCACTGTCTTTTAAAACCACTTCTGTCGTCTAGTTAGTTATCCGATTTAATTTCATATTTAGAGTGTTGTTATTAGTCAGCTAGCGGGCTGGTTAAGTTAGCATTAGCCTAGCTAGCTAACATCTCCGACCATGCGGTCACTAAGCTACTCTCCTTCTAATGAAGAGAAGGATATCACAGTAAATCAAGAAGTAGAGAGTGGGGCCTTTACTGTGAAAGAAGAGGAGGACGCGTTCAGAGTGAAAGACGAGGAAGATATCACAGTAAAACAAGAAGTAGAGAGTGAGGCTGTTACTTTGAAAGAAGAGGAATACACTCCTGCTGCTAAGGAAGAGGTGGATATCACAGTAATACAAGAAGTAGAGGGTGGGGCCGTTACTGTGAAAGAAGAAGAGAAAGACACGTTCAGAGTGAACGAGGAGGAGGATGTTACTTTAAAAGAGGAGGAGGATGTTGTTACTTTAAAAGTGGAGGAGGATGTTACTGTAAAAGAGGAGGAGGATGTTACTGTAAAAGAAGAGGAGGATGTTACTGTAAAAGAAGAGGAGGATGTTACTGTAAAAGAAGAGGGGGGTGTTACTGTAAAAGGAGAGGATGATTCCGTTTTTGGAGTGAAAGAGGAGGAGTGGGAAATGACTGTTACATCAAAAGAAGAGGAGGAACCTGGATATCTGGGCCCGGTTTCCCAAACGCATCTTAAGGCATCCAATGGTTCTAACGATGAACCGGCCCTGATTAACACTAGTAAGTACTGTCTTAACAACAGAGGCACAAACTCTGCAGTTGTTGAACTGATGTTTGGTGTTAAAGCAGAAATCTGCAATGCTACATCCATTTTGTGACTTTTAAATTATTTATTTATAGCTATTGATTATTGAGGAATATAACACATGCCGCTTAGTTCAACTGTTGTACCCCATCAAAACCCCAAATAAGCTTTTTTTATTCCAATGTTTAGAAACGATGTAAATCAACACTGTATAGCCTCAACATGGTTAAAACTATAATGTTGATATCATGGATGGTCAGTCCTTGCATCCATAGGTCTGTCTATGAATTTGAGAGTAGTTACATTTCTCCAGTCCCATCCATCATCTTATTACCAAAACAGTGGTGGAATGACAGCTTTGTTATTGTCACAACTGCAGATTAGTTGTGAGGGTTTTTTAAACATCAAGAAAATGGCTGCCCAGAGACATGGTTTGGTAAACAGTTGAGGGATGGGGTAAGGAGAAGTGTAACCACTCTCAAATGCATAGAGAAATCTATTGTAGCAACCGTACATCTTGGCGTAACAGTTATAAGGTGTTGGCTTGACAGTCACTGGACCCAGGTTTGAGTTCAGCTCAGGGCCTCCCCCTGAATTAAATACACTATGAATACAAAGACTGGCCATCCATGAGGTCAAAATTATTGTTTTAAACAGATTGAGGCTATATAGTATATTCTAGAATTGATCCGTGATGTCATAATGATAGTTTAACCAGGTTTCTAGGATATATAGTATATTCTAGAATTGATCCATGATGTCATAATGATAGTTTAACCAGGTTTCTAGGCTATATAGTATATTCTAGAATTGATCCATGATGTCATAATTATAGTTTAACCAGGTTTCTACGCTATATAGTTTTTTCCAGAATTGCCAGTGTAGATTTCCTGTGGGGGTCAAATTGTTACAGCTGTTGATAAGTCATTGTATAATATTCAGCCAATTTATTTTCAGGCGAAACATACCTATATTCAATTACATTCATGAATTGGTTTGAGACTTTAATTTTAAAACTTTCTCAAAGTTGGTGCCTTGACAGATTCATAGAAAATGTTTTGTCATAAAATAATATTTTTTATTTATTTAAATGTAACCTTTATTTAACTAGGCAAGTCAGTCAAGAACAAATTCTTATTTACAATGACTGCCTACCCCGGACGATGTTTCCTCCGACACATTGGTGCGGCAGGCTTCCGGGTTGGATGTGCGCTGTGTTAAGAAGCAGTGCGACTTGGTTGGGTTATGTTTCAGGGGTCGCGTGGCTTTCAACCTTCGTCTCTCCCGAGCCCGTACAGGAGTTGTAGCGATGAGACAAGATAGTAACTACTAACAATTGGATGCAACGAAATTGGGGCAAAATTCACAAAAAAAAGTTGAACCCAGGTTGAAAATATACTGATGAAAATAAATATCCTATAAATCACATTGGCTGCACGTGACCTGTCTACAATGAACTTTAAACATGGTTGGCCCGAATCTCGTGATAGCAAGTTTGTAACATTGTATAAAATATTCTAGGCCCTCGGTTTCCTGTTCCAGTGAGTTTGGGACAGACACAGCTGTCGGCTATTTGTGAAAAGGATAAGAAGTAATCAGGTTTTTTATGACATTTCCACTGGATCAGAGCATTACATTTTTCCCTTTTATTCTGAGTGGTTATCGAAAGGGCGAGAGCTGGAAATATTTTACGAAAATACTTTGAGGAACTATTGTCATTCGCAATTGATTTTGATTAGACTTTGTTGCTGTTTGTGGTGCAGCGTTAAGACAATCAGAAATACTATCAGACATCCCCAAATGTAACTTTGACTATAATTACTCTTTCCTGAAGGAGGGAAACGAGGTACAACACCTGTTTGTCCCCACCCTTTCCTGGGTTGATGTAGAGCGGCATTAAATTTAAGGAATAAATCCAAGCCTCACTCATCACCTGTAGAAGGCGGGGCTTCCAGCGAGGCACGGATTTAATAGTATGTTGTACCTAGTTTCCCTCCTTCAGGGAACAGTAGTTATAGTCATAACGTTATGCTTGTAAAATGATGAACTTCAACTTCAATACGGATCTTGGGAATCATTTTCTGAATAACAAACATCACGACATGCAACAACAACCAAAGTGCTTCTTCATTCATTACTCTGGTAAAGACAGTCATGCCGTGCTCCACGTTGGATCCAACATCCCTAACAAATTGATGTTTATAATGTGTTATTGTCTGCTTGATTTACAGTAGGGGCTTGTTAGTCTGTTTGCACACAGAGACACTGAGTTCATAATGTGTAGAGAACTGTCCCTTGATGGATAGGCTATTGTACAAAACACAGAGATATTTTCATTTATTCAGGACATTTAGAATGACAACACATTACAGAGTAGCCTAGTGGGATTATTCACAAAATTATCTGGTGATCAGGTTATGAAATGTCATGACAAAGACATTTTAGTTTCCATGTTTCACCTGAAATATTAAATGATTTATAGTCCTCGGTCTGTTGTAAGGGTCCTACAGTAGGTCTGTGTTGTAAGTTATGGGTTCTACAGTAGGTCTGTGTTGTAAGTCATGGGTCCTACTGTAGGTCTGTGTTGTTGTTAGGTGAAGTTATTGGTCCTACAGTAGGTCTATGCTTCTGTTAGGTGATGTTATAGGCAAATTTGGCAAACACTTAGTGTTCAACCCCTCGTTGTCAGGCTGATGGAAAATCTAGCAAAAAGAGCATTTTACTGGTTGAAGTGTTTTTTAAATACAATGCGGTTGATTTGTGATGACGACACAAACATGATTTTAAGCAGGACATTCAAACGAGCCTTACAATTCTAATCCAAAGTAGTGTGAAATGCTCTCATAAGCAACCTGGAAATGGAGGTTACTTCCCTTCCCTACTTTTCCCCCATTCATATTCAGAATACATTGTGAAAAACTAAAATCTTTGCTCACCATTTTTGCTCCAGGCAGATATACTACATCCATAACTATCGGTTTCCTCATTAGGGGGACGAGTTTCTACCACCAAATTGCATGTGCATCGCCCTCGTGTCGCAATTTAAGCAAACACAGAAAGGTGCCTATGTTGGAGACCAAAAGTTGTCTGGCACACTTCTTAGGATTTCAACAACTTTAATAACTTATTTCTAGCCTACAATCATCGATGTTACTACTAATGTGAAAACAAGACAAAATAGGACTATTCTTGCTCATTTTAAGACAATTGTCAAATAATCAGTACATTCATTACAGACAACAATTGTTGTACAACATCATGGCTACGCTGTTGGCATCACCTTTTACAGTGGATTACCGCTGTTGTGGGCCTTTAATCATCTGTCTGACTTTGTTGTTCACACAGGAGAGAGACGGGACTACCGTGGATCCTCTGGGGAGCCTCAACAACCTCATGATGCTGACAAGGCAGAGAAGAGTCTCTCCAGATCAGAACCCCCCAAGAAACACCTGCAGAGATCCACAGGGAAGATAACTCACTGCTGCTCTGACTGTGGGAAGAGATTCACCTCATCAGGCATTACAATTCATCAGCGAACACACAGAGGGGAGAAATCTTATAGCTGTGATCAATGTGGGAAGAGTTTTACTACATCTGGCTCTCTGACTTTACACAGGAGAACACACACAGGAGAGAAACCTTATAGCTGTACTCAATGTGGGAAGAGTTTTACTCAGCTCAGCAGCCTAATAACACACCAGAGAATACACACAGGAGAGAAACCTTATAGCTGTACTCAATGTCGGAAGAGTTTTACTAATCCATCCGGCCTGATATCACACCAGAGAACACACACAGGAGAGAAACCTTATAGCTGTACTCAATGTGGGAAGAGGTTTACTCAACAATGCAACCTGATATCACACCAGAGAACACACACAGGAGAGAAATCCTATAGCTGTGATGAATGTGGGAAGAGTTTTGCCCAATCTGGAGCGCTGACAGTGCACCAGAGAATACACACAGGAGAGAAACCTTTTAGCTGTGGTCAATGTGGGAAGAGTTTTGGTCAATCTGGAGATCTGAGAGTGCACCAGAGAACACACACAGGAGAGAAACCTTATAGTTGTGGTCAATGTGGGAAGAGTTTTGGTCAATCTGGAGATCTGAGAGTGCACCAGAGAACACACACAGGAGAGAGACCTTATAGCTGTGATCAATGTGGGAAGAGTTTTGCCCAATCTGGAGCGCTGACAGTGCACCAGAGAATACACACAGGGGAGAGACCTTATAGCTGTAGTCAATGTGGGAACAGTTTTGCTGCATAAAGAACTCTGACTCAACACCAGAGAATACACACAAGAGAGAAATCTTTTGTCTGTGAATAATGTGGGAAGAGTTGTGGTATCACACCAGAGAGCACACACAGGAGAGATACCTTATAGCTGTGATCAGTGTGCCAAGAGATACTTTAATAAAATATCTCTGATCAAACATCAGAAAATACATACATTAATTAGTTATTTCATGATATCAATGAAAAGATGTCACAATGTAGAATGTTTTAACATTGTAGTAGGAGTATTTTAATGACGTCACAATGTAGAACCCTAAACATTTGTCCCCTGTTCTATTGATTTCAACATGATATGGATATTAGACTCAGGGGGGAAATCCAGGCTCTGAAATGGAAGAGTATTATTTAACAAACAGTGATTAACAAAAAATGTGTTTTGTTCCACTTACCACGTTCGTGATCCACTTGAATCAAAATGCAACACTTCAAAATGTATCAAGCTGTTTTCTGCAAGTTGTCCTCTAACCAGGGATATACACATTACTCCCAAATTCAGTGTGGTTTTTGAGCTGTTAGCTTTAACAGGACGTGCAACCTCATCTCTCTTCTCGCACAAATGATTTTAGCATGATATTGATGAGTTATAACAAATAAGTGTTGTGTTCCTTTGTTTAGTGACTCCTAAATTTAAATGCATCCCTCCAAAATGTAGCTGACTGTCTTCTGCAGGTTGTCCTCTAACCAGTGAGGTAAAAGATATCTCCCATTTCCATGTGTTTTTTTAGTTGTGTTAGTTTCAACATCACGTACAACCTAATTTCCCCTCTAATCGATATCAGTGATTTATTGCGTCTTGTCAAAACAACAGCGTTTTTGGTGCTTGTGCAGTTTATAAGGAGCTTGTTTTAAAAATACAAGAAATATGATTATTGTGGCAGATGTTTGTCTATATAGCACATTTTATGTTTAGGTTTTCAATTTATCCCTAACTGTTTCTGCATATTGGTTATTGATTTGGAGACATTAAAACTGTGTTTTGACATTGGGGATATCACACCTAGCAAAATGTAATTGAAAAGACGTTGAAAATAAGACTATGCAACTAAATATTTCATATTTACATTTCATGTAACATTTAGTAATCATAATTATTTATGCAACCAACTGACAATTTTTGGGTACAATTATATTGACGTTGTTGCCCTGCTTTTAAAATATCAGGGTTAATTTTCCAGCCTGCTGAAGGTGTGGTGGAGTGGTAAACACCACCCCCTGCTCTACCAGGGGCTTGAGGTGGTCTCCCACAGCTCTGCTTGTGTCATGTTCTGTGACCTTGCCATTCCATTTCTTGACTGCCCCTGTAACACAGAAATAAATAAATTTAGTCATATTGTATAAAACATTAAAAGTAATCATTATGGAGCGTCTATGGCCTCAGTTACACCTGGCACCTAAATGTGACTTCTGTCATCCGATCACTCCAAGCTGCATTAGGTTCAGATCTACCAGGATGGGCCTTTGACAGTCTGGATGCAGTCAGGCCACTGAATATAAATAAGCAACGTAAAGAGGTGGGGTGAATGAGTGGGGAAAAGTACATTCTACACAAATGACCATAATAGCAAAGAACAAATGTGTGTGCCTGAGACCTCCTGTCTCAGCCTCCAGTATTTATGCTGCAGTAGTTTATGTGTCGGGGGGCTAGGGTCAGTTTGTTATATCTGGAGTACTTCTCCTGTCCTATTCGGTGTCCTGTGTGAATTTAAGTGTGCTCTCTCTAATTCTCTCTTTCTCTCTCTCGGAGGACCTGAGCCCTAGGACCATGCCTCAGGACTACCTGACATGATGACTCCTTGCTGTCCCCAGTCCACCTGGCCGTGCTGCTGCTCCAGTTTCAACTGTTCTGCCTTATTATTATTGGACCATGCTGGTCATTTATGAACATTTGAACATCTTGGCCATGTTCTGTTATAATCTCCACCCGGCACAGCCAGAAGAGGACTGGCCACCCCACATAGCCTGGTTCCTCTCTAGGTTTCTTCCTAGGTTTTGGCCTTTCTAGGGAGTTTTTCCTAGCCACCGTGCATCTACACCTGCATTGCTTGCTGTTTGGGGTTTTAGGCTGGGTTTCTGTACAGCACTTTGAGATATCAGCTGATGTACGAAGGGCTATATAAATTAATTTGATTTGATTTTGATTTGAAATTAACTTTCATACAGCCAAAAGGGGTGGGAAATTACACCAATATCAGTCGTCAATTTGCACTAATGTAAATAAACATGGATGATGGAACATATTCCCTTTTGCTGATGTGATGAACCACTAAGGGGACATAAATATTTACCATCTAAACCATGTGTGTCCTCTCACCTCTCTGGCTGTAGAAGTGTTCTTCCTAACCAGTCCCTCAACAGCTCTCTGACTGAGCTCCACCCTCACTGGGTCTTCAGAGGAGAGGAAGGCTGAGGAGGGTTGGAAGGATGAATGGATCAGTCACTCAATAAAGTGTAGAGCTGCTGTCTGACAAAATCACAATTTTAGTAGTTAATTAAAATAAATAAGGCTTTATGACTGCTGAACACCAACTATCAATCACTTAGATTGTGTAATTTCAGGTAGCGATACATCCATGGGACGTCCCTAGCCCATTGAAGTTTACATCTAAAATGGTTAAATTAGGGATTAAGGTTAGGGTTTAGGGTAGGGATGTCCCAAGAATCCCAGATAGCATTGACCATTGTGCATTTGTAACCGATGTGAAATGGCTAGCTAGTTAGCCTGGTGTGCGCTAATAGCGATGATAACGATGTTTCGTGGGAGGCAGTTGTTTATGTGTGCAGAGTCCCTGGTTCGAGCCCAGGTAGGGGCGAGGAGAGGGACGGAAGCTATACTGTTACACATTCTTCAGTCTCTTTTACGTAGCCGGTGTAAAAGAAACACAGACAAGACAAGTAGGCGCTTAGGTCATTATGGTCATTGTAGTTTAAAAAAAATAGCATCTAATTATGTGTTACTGTATGTTAGAGAAGAATGTGTTCTTTCTATTCCAGGGGACAGCAGAGGAACTTCATCGATTCCACTCCTTCATCAATACAAGCAGTGAACATCTGAAATTCACCCTCACCTTTAATGCGCATGAAACAAGTTACCAGATGGTTGGACTATACTTTTCTCATCAATCATCTTAAATACCATACTTAAAAACTGGAAATCAACCAATCCTTACCTATGATGTTAACTACAACAGAAATAACTTAAAATGTATAACTTTAAATTAAACCAATCGTTTGCACTCATGACTTGAGTGATTAAAGTAAACCAACGTTTTGGAAAGACATAATGCCATCTAACCAATCAAAGAATGTTAGCTATATGCAGTTATCTTAGACAGCCAGCTAACGTTAGCTATTTAGCCAACTAGCTATTAGCCTAAACAGCATAACCAACCAGCGCGGTTACGGTCAGCAGAGACCAACTACCGGAGACCAATTATAACCCATCTAACAGTAAGCCAAGGTGTAAACAGTTACAAAACTCCCGAGGTCGAATTCACAGAAAACATGCTGAAAAGTAGTGATGGGGAAACAAAGCTTTCTGAAGTATTGGCTCTTTCCAGATAATAATTTAAAAATAAATACATAGGTTCATTACTCAAGGCTTTGAGCGACACAGAATTTAGAATGGCCACATTTTGAAAAATGACATCCCACACGGTAGCAGCGTAGCCTTCATGTCTTCTACGAAACCACGGGCCCTGATTGAGAGCATCAAGTCCATGCTGCATTGTGGGTAAACGGTGACTGGCTGACTGATTTATAAATAATAATGAGTAGTTATTTATGGCGCAAGGTGATTTATAAATTAAGTGATTTGTAAATTAGTCAGTCAGCAGCCACCTGCACTGGCGGCTGCAATGTCGAACGAGCCCAAATTCATCAATACCAATCAGGTGTTCAACGAAATGATTCTTCAGACGTCATTGATCACGTGCTGCTGATAAAGGGACTCTGCTTTGAATTATACCGCTTAGCGACTTCAGTACATGCCTCATAGCTCCAGTCTCAAACTTAACCCCGTTCCTGATGATGAAGAAGAGGTGGTCTGCCTGCTGGATGGAGAAAGACGCTCTCGTGGAAGAGGAGGCTGTTACAATACAAAAACAAGTAGAGGTTGAGGCTGTTATCGTGAAAGAAGAAGAGAAAGAGGTCTCAGTTAAAGAAGAGGAAGACTCGTTCAGAGTCAAAGTGAAAGAAGTGGAGGGGGAAGTGACTGTCACATCGAAAAATGAAGAGGAGGAAACTGGATATCTGGGCCCGGTTTCCCAAGCGCATCTTAAGGCGTCGGATGGTTCTAACGATGAACGGGCCCTGATTAACACGAGTAAGTACTGTCTTAAAAACAGAAGCACAAGCTCTGCGGTTGTTGAACTGATGTGTGGTGTTAAAGGAGAAATTTGCAATTGCTACATCCATATTTTGACTTTTAAATTATTTATTTATAGCCATTGATTCTTGAAGAATATAACCCATGCCTTATGAGCTTAGTTCAACTGTTTACCACATCAGAACAACCCCAAATAAGCTTTTTTTGCTCCAATGTTTAGAAACAATGTAAACCAACACTGTATAGCCTCAACATGGTTAAAACTATAATGTTGATATCATGGATGGTCAGTCCTTGCATCCATAGGTCTGTCTATGAATTTGAGAATAGTTCAATTTCTCCAGCCCCATCCTTCATCTTATTACCAAAATAGTGGTGTAATTACAGCTTTGTTGTTGGTTGACCTGCAGATTGGTTGATTGAATGTTGTGTGTCTTTTTTAAAGGGGCCATCTAGTTTTTCAACAAACAAAATGGCTGCCTAGGGACCTGAGCTGTGTTAGAATACTCATACTAACCGTACTATTTGTGATGTTAATTGAGTATATAGTTTGCTTATTATAGTATGATGTAGTTAGTATGCCAAATGTTCCCGGATGTCGTACTAAATTCACCAAAATATGAAATATACACGCAGTACTTTACGGCCCATAATCCAATTCTTCAGGAAATGGGCGTGACTTCACATCGATTTCAGATTTGAAGAAAATGGAGGAAAATATTCAGCCAAAGTCCAACGAGAGCGGATACAAATGAACTGCTTTAAAAACCTGTTGGTACTAGGGGGCAGTATTTTCATTTTTGGAAAAATAACGTTCCCAAATTAAACAGGATATTTTGTCAGGACAAGATGCTAGAATATGCATATAATTGACAGCTTAGGATAGAAAACACTCTAAAGTTTCCAAAACTGTAAAAAATATTGTCTAACAGAACTGATGTTACAGGCGAAAGCCTGAGAAAAATCCAATCCGGAAGTGACTCGTCTTTTGAAAGCCCTGCGTTCCGATGTGTCCCTATTGAGCTGTGAATGCCCTATCAACCAGATTACGCTTTCTACGTATTCCCCAAGGTGTCTACAGCATTGTGACATAGTTTTACGCATTTATATTGAAAAATACCCGTAGGCGGCTTCATTGCGCAAGTTGTCACCTGACGCTCCCTGAGAAATTCTTGCATAAAATACAGAGGTAGCCATTATTCCAATCGCTTCTACTGAGAAACCAATTGTCCCGGTTGATATATTATCGAATAGATATTTGAAAAACACTGAGGATTGATTATAAACAATGTTTGCCATGTTTCTGTTGATTATTATGGAACTAATTTGGAATATTTTTCGGCGTTGTCATGACCGCAATTTCCGGTCGATTTCTCAGCCAAACATGAAGAACAAAATGAGCTATTTCGCCTACAAAAATAATATTTTGGGAAAAAATGAACTTTGGCTATCTACCTGGGAGTCTCGTGAGTGAAAACATCCGAAGTTCGTCAAAGGTAAACAATTTAATTTGATTGCTTTTCTGATTTTCGTGACAAGGTTGCCTGCTGCTAGCAAGGCATAATGCTATGCTAGGCTATCGATAAACTTACACAAAGGCTTGTCTAGCTTTGGCTGTAAAGCATATTTTGAAAATCTGAGATGACAGGGTGATAAACAAAAGGCTAAGCTGTGTTCCAATATATGAATAGGAATATTTTCTAGGAAGATTTATGTCCGTTGCGTTATGCTAATTAGTGTCAGATGATAACGGTCCCGTTCACGGGATGGGGTGTCACTAGAGGTTAAATAATTATGACAAATGTTGAGCAATGTAATAAAGTAATGACTTTTCAAATAATTTACGTTACACGTTATGTTAGCTACACTATCCTTACAAAAGGCATAGCATATCTTTACAGCAGTATGTATCGGTATGTTAACTAGCTACCTAACGTCAGTTGGCTACTTATACATCAAACTTGCCAGTATAGTAACTATATTCTAACTAACTACCCAATGTTTGTTGACTTGATTAGAGAGCAGAATAACTGATGAATTTAATAACACTCAACACCCGTTGAATATGGCCGGTGTCAGTAAACATCTGCAAAAATGCTCAAATTAAATTGTTGCCAGCAGCACAGTTAGTCACCAACACTCTGGATAACATGAAAACAGCCTAACCAGCTCTGCTATAGGGCAAGTAAAATGGTAAGAGTGAGGTTTTCTCTGATTTGTGTCTAGCAAGCTATCCAACGTTAGCCAGTTAGCTTGGGTGCTTTACTGTCATTGCGAGGTCAGAACGCTTGGATCAACCCTACTCCTCAGCCATATAGTATTAGTTTACAAACAGTGGTGTTATACGAGCTTATGTTTTGGTTTCTGGTGGGGTAATACGGCTGAAACATTTGAGGCATTTATAAGTTATATTCTTCAAGAATCAATGGTTATATAGTAAATGGGTATTTCTATAACTGCCAGTGTAGATTTCCTGTGGGGGTCAAATTGTTAGAGCTGTTGATAAGTCATTGTATAATACTCCAGCAATTATTTTCATGCCATTACATTAAAGGCGAAAGATTGTCTTTTCTTAGCAAGGTGTTGCTCAAATAATGTTAGGTGCTAATCTCTAGTTAGCGGGCTAGCTAGCTTGCTAAATGTATTAAGAGTCAGAGCAAACGTAGCTAGCTAATACTGCCTGGTACCAGTGCTGGTGTAGGCCTAGATAAGCATCAAATCAAATCAAATTTATTTATATAGCCCTTCGTACATCAGCTGATATCTCAAAGTGCTGTACAGAAACCCAGCCTAAAACCCCAAACAGCAAGCAATGCAGGTGTAGAAGCACGGTGGCTAGGAAAAACTCCCTAGAAAGGCCAAAACCTAGGAAGAAACCTAGAGAGGAACCAGGCTATGTGGGGTGGCCAGTCCTCTTCTGGCTGTGCCGGGTGGAGATTATAACAAAACATGGTCAAGATGTTCAATTGTTCATAAATGACCAGCATGGTCGAATAATAATAAGGCAGAATAGTTGAAACTGGTGCAGCAGCACAGTCAGGTGGACTGGGGACAGCAAGGAGTCATCATGTCAGTTATTCCTGGGGCCTGGTCCTAGGGCTCAGGTCCTCCGAGAGAGAGAAAGAAAGAGAGAATTAGAGAGAGAATATGTGGGATGGCCAGTCCTCTTCTGGCTGTGCCGGGTGGAGATTATAACAGAACATGGCCAAGATGTTCAAATGTTCATAAATGACCAGCATGGTCGAATAATAATAAGGCAGAATAGTTGAAACTGGAGCATCAGCACAGCCAGGTGGACTGGGGACTGCAAGGAGTCATCGTGTCAGGTAGTCCTGGGGCATGGTCCTAGGGCTCAGGTCCTCCGAGAGAAAGAGAGAAGGAGAGAATTAGAGAACGCACACTTAGATTCACACAGGACACCAAATAGGACAGGAGAAGTACTCCAGATATAACAAACTGACCCCAGCCCCCCGACACATAAACTACTGCAGCATAAATACTGGAGCATGTATGTGCAGCGGTATCTTATCAGAAAGGAGTAGGCGAAGTATGAAGATGTTGGTTAGCTAGCAGGCTACATGAAGTAAGAAAACAAAATGTAATGTAACATCTAATTACGCTCAACTGGAAACACTGACCGACACTTTGGTTCCTACCATGTCTTCTGAGGTTTATTGTCAGACTACACTCATCAGGTGTATTGCTGCCACCTACTGTACGGGGTTGTAAAAATAACCAAAACGCAAAAGAAATGGGATTAACAAATCATGCTAATTACGTAAAATAAAAAATAAACACTTCCCAAATTCACTCCAATACCCTGAATTTCAAACATAAATGGTGCTATTCAGATCCCTACACAGGTTCAGGAACCTGGGAGGGGGGAACTTCTTCATTCAGTACTCCCTGTAACATTTTGTCTGAAGTCCTGGGGATCCAGAAATCTGTTTGCCGCCTTCACAATGATGTCTAGCTTCTTAGATGTCTTATTAGTTTATTATTAATGCAATTTATCACTGCAGCAGTGAGGGCAATGGAAACGCAATTTTAGAAACTGCTAGAACACTGTGGTGGTCTGCTTGAAACCTGTTGGTATTACAGAGTTGGACACGGCCATGTTATTATCCCACACAGTCTATAAGCAATTTCTAATAAGCAATTTCATAAATGCGTGCAGCGTCTGGTTGCTCCTCATGACACACCACAGAGCAGCAAATATTCTTTACATCATCAACATAGGAATCCCCCGTTTTTATTAAATAATTGAGAAACACAAATTACTTGAGGGAACCAGAGATCAAGATAGGATAACCATTAGGAAAAACTCTTCCTCTTCCCGCTGCTGCTGGCCTTCATAAATTCTGACGTTATGCTCCTGAAGTTTCCAGTAATAGACTAAAACAGCAGTCGCCAACGTTTTCCATTTGGAGTGAACATTTATCTAACCATTTCTACTGATCTGGTGCCAGTTATGATTTTCATATTCACATTTTACTGGAACAGTTACATTTTTAATGCATCTCAAAATCATTGTCTGTGATTAATATACATTCTATATAAATGAAAATTATGTCTAAATAATGTTTACTGCCATTGACAACTATGTAAAAATAGCCTACATAAAGCCAACAAATAAAAACATCTAGAAAATATCCAGATAAAAATAAATCACATTGGCTGCGCATGGGCTGTCTACATAGAACTTTAAACAGTGTATCAATTATCACCTAGGTCTGTCCGAAACGTGATGGCAACATTGTATGAAATAGTTTGGGACAGACACAGCTGTAAGCTATTTGTGGAAGGGATAAGAAGTAATCAGGTATTGTATGACATTTCCACTGGATCAGAGCAGAGCATAACATTTTTCCATGCATAAACTCCTCCATGCTAATGCAGAAACCGCTCGTTATACCATAGACCTACCGTAGGACCCATAACTTCACCTAACAACAACATAGACCTACAGAAAGGTGCCTATATTGGAGACCAAAAGTTGTCTGGCACACTGTTTAGGATTTCAACAACTTTAAAAACGTATTTCTTGCATACAATCATCGATGTTACTACTAATGGCAAAACAAGACAAAATATAACTATTGCTGTTCACTTGACTGTCCAGACAAATGTCAAATAATTCACATTCATTACAGACATCATTGTTTGTACGACATAATGGCTACGCTGTTGGCATCTCCTTTTTACAGTGTATTTTTGCTGTTGTGGGCCTTAAACCAACTGTCCGACTTTTTGTTCACACAGGAGAGAGACTTAACTATAGTGGATCCTCTGGGGGGCCTCAACAACCTCATGATGCTAACGAGGCAGAGGCGAGTCTCTCCACTTCAAAACACCTCAAGAAACACCAGCAGAGACCCACAGGGAAGAAATCTCATTGCTGCTCTGACTGTGGGAAAGGTTGCAAATCTTCATCAGAACTTAAAATACACCAGAGAACACACACAGGAGAGAAACCTTATAGCTGTGGTCAATGTGGGAGGAGTTTTACCACATCTAGCGGTCTGACATTACACCAGAGAACACACACAGGAGAGAAACCTTATAGCTGTGATCAATGTGGGAGGTGTTTTGTTCAATCTAGCCATCTGACTGAACACCACAGAACACACACAGGAGAGAAACCTTATAGCTGTGATCAATGTGGGAGGAGTTTTGTTAAATCTAGCCATCTGACTGAACACCACAGAACACACACAGGAGAGAAGCCTTATAGCTGTGGTCAATGTGGCAGGACTTTTACTAGATCTAATGGTCTGACAATACACCAGAGAACACACACAGGAGAGAAATCTTACAGCTGTGATCAATGTGGGAGGAGTTTTGTTCAAGCTAGCCATCTGACTCAACACCAGAGAACACACACAGGAGAGAAACCTTATAGCTGTGATCAATGTGGGAGGAGTTTTGTTCAAGCTAGCAATCTGACTCAGCACCAGAGAACACACACAGGAGAGAAGCCTTATAGCTGTGATCAATGTGGGAGGAGTTTTACTACATCTAGCATTCTGACAGTACACCAGAGAACACACACAGGAGAGAAACCTTATAGCTGTGATCAATGTGGGAGGAGTTTTGTTCAAGCTAGCCATCTGACTCAACACCAGAGAACACACACATGAGAGAAACCTTATACTTGTGATTTATGTGGGAGGAGTTTTGTTCAAGCTAGCAATCTGACTCAACACCAGAGAACACACACAGGAGAGAAACCTTTTAGCTGTGATCAATGTGACAAGAGATACTCTGATAACAGATCTCTGATCAAAAAGTCAGAAAATACATGCATGAAGAAGTTGTTTCATGATATCACTGAAATAATGTCACAATGTAGAATGTTTTAACATTGTAGTAGGAGTATTTTAATGATGTCACAATGTAGAATGTTTTAACATTGTAGTAGGTGTATTTTAATGATGTCACAATGTAGAATGTTTTAACATTGTAGTAGGAGTATTTTAATGATGTCACAATGTAGAATGTTTTAACATTGTAGTAGAAGTGTTTTAATGATGTTCTACCTTATCGTTTACCCTGTTCAATTGATTGCAGCATGATATGGATATTAGCCTCAGGGGAAAATCCAGGCTCTGAATTGAAATATTATTTAACAAAGTGAGTAACAAAAAAAGAGCTGTGTTACACTTACTGCGTTGGTGACCCACTTTAATCAAAATGCAGCACTTCAAAATGTAGCTAGCTGTTTTCTACTAGTTGAAAAAGCTGCTTGTTTAAAAAAATACATGTAATATAATAATTGTTGCAGATGTTTGTATTTTCACACATGAAAGCAGTATAATAAATTGGTCTATAATCAATTTGATTAACAATCTGACATCACTCCAGTATTTCTTGACAACATTCAAATGCTAATTGTCTTTGTTCCACTACTGAAGAAGCATGACTCAAATCACCTCATATTTCAAACATTCAGCCTGACAAAATATATGTTTTATTATTCCATGCCTCACCATTAAGTTACTACGGATATTGCAGGAGTTGGTTGCTGATTGTCTCAAGGGTCGGCAGTCAACCAGTTTTGTGTTTAGCCAGTGCGTTGCCATGGATCACAATTTATTTTGGCTGCACGTTTTTCCGTATTGGAGATTAGTTTTGTTTGGGCTCGTTCCAAGGGGACGAGACTTCTAGAAGCTAGTGGGTTTTAGGATTCTATTGAAAGAAACAATTTAAAAAATAATACTATTGTATATTCTTATTTAGAAATTTGTTTTTGTCTTGTTTTTAATTGTTGACAGCCAGACACCATGTGTATTTTGTAGAACCATTGTAGTTGATTATAATGTGAAATGGAAGTTATTTTCTGTTGGGGGTGAGCAGACATGTTCAACAAAAATATAGGATATATTTGTTGTCTACAGGGGGAAGGTGCTACAGGCTTTGGTCTTCCATTTATGTTTTGAGGTTGGACTTTAGCAGGTATAGCTCGTTAGCAGGTAGTGTGCACTGATTGGTGTCACCTCGTTAGTCAGTATGTGTTACACCTGTGCTGGCTTGTCCATCTTGTTAGTGAGAAGGTTTTTCACCTGAGCTGGTCCAGGTTCTATTTAAGAGTGTCTGGCCCAGTGCTCCAGTTGTCTTGATAGATGTGGAGAGTCAACACCTTTAGTTGCTCCACCTTTTTGATTAAAATATGTTTTCATTCCAAGTTGAAGCTTCTTTCTGAAGAGAGCTTATTTTTTTAAATGAATCAATACAAGCAAACAAGATCGGTTCCGGGGATTGGTATGGCAAATACCTTACGATTTGCCTGGACTGAAAATGAGATGGAGCCGTGGAGTAGAGAGACATTTGGAAGGACTATTTTGATGGGATGCCTCAGGATAGAGGTGAAGGAAGTGCTCTGCCTTCAAGGGAACCCGAATGAGAAGGCTTTCGATGTGACGTTTCACAAAGAAGAAAAACACGACGAAGTAATGAAGATGGCAAAGGAAGCGGAGAAAACGGGACCCCTGTGCCATTATGCGGTGACCAGCCTGGCGAAGAACAACTTCAGGGTGGTCACCGTAACCATGTACAATCCGCACGTGAAAGATGAAGAGGTGAGGGCCTTTCTGGGGAGGTACATGGACAATGTCTCCTCAGCGAGGTACCTCAGGGACTCCCTGGGTTTCTGGAACGGGAGAAGAGGGTTCCAGGCGTTACTCAGGGAGTCCCCGAAGAGTGTGGATGGCTACCTCCATCCTCCGGCGATGTTCTCCCTGGGGGCTGACAGGGGAACACTCTACTATGCCCGTCAGCCCCCGTTCTGCAGGCGTTGTATGGCCTACGGCCATATCCTGGCCTCGTGCAGTGCCAAGAGGTGTCGATTTTGTGGGTCGGAAGAGCACGAGGCCAAGGAATGTGACGAGCCCAAGGCTTGCCACGGGTGTGGCTCAAGAGCACACCTGTGGCGTGATTGCCCGGCTCGTCACAGGTCATATGCGTCTGCAGCTGGGGGGGGAGCGGGGGATGGGGGGAGGAAAGAAAGGACGCGTGCGGATTGCATGGATGGCACAGGGGAAAAGACGGCGCAGGAAGAAGATGGGAAGAAGGATGAGGTGGGAAGAAAGAGGCGAGGAGAAGAAAAGAATGGAACAGAAGGAGAGAAGAAAAAGGGGACGGAAGAAGGTGGAGGAGCTGAGAAGAGGGAGAAGGGGACAGTGGTACGAGAAGGAGTGGAAGAGGGAACGGGGACAGTGGTACGAGAAGGAGTGGAAGAGGGAACGGGGACAGTGACGGAGAAGGAGGGAGGAGTGGAGGTGGGAGGGGGGGGGATGATGGGGGGAAGGAGTGGGGGGACAGCCTGCCAGGCTTCCTCGAGGTCGAAATGAGGGATTTGGTGGAGGGGTTAGTGGGGATGGGACGTTGTGTCTCCCCGCTACCTCCTTCACCAAAGAAGAAAGGGATAAAGAGGGGGAGCTTGGCAGGAAGTGAGAGGGAGGGGGGTGTGGAGGGGGAGGGGGGGGTTAAGAGAGTGGCGGGAGGGGAGGGTAATTTGTCCTCCCGGTTTGCCTCAGCCCCTTGCATTTTAGTGGATGACTCCAGTGAGGGGTCGGTGGGTTGTTTGCTAGAGGGATCCCAACTCCTGTTTGGGGAGATGGGGTCCCCTATATGCAGCCCCGAGGCAAACAGGGAGGGGGGGATGGTGGGTGGGGAGGGAGGACCCAACACACTGCCTGGATCATGGGTTGGGATGGAGGACGGGGGGGCGTCAGGAGAGGAGAGGACGTCCCTGCCGGTGGAGATGGACCAGGGGAGCATCGGGTGAGTCTCCTGGTTTTTCTTTGGGTTTTGGGGTTTTTATTTGTTGTAAATATTTAAATGAATAGTTCTGTTTCTTTTTTTAGTCTAAATGTTAGGGGCTTAAGGGATAATGTTAAAAGGAGGGCGGTTTTTTGTTATTTAGAGGGTGTGGGGTTTGATTTCTGTTTTTTACAGGAGGCTCACCTGAGGGATGGTGGGGATGTGTGTAGATTTAAGAGGGAGTGGGATAAGGGGGAATCTTTTTGGGGCATAGGAGGGGTGCACTCAACAGGAGTAGGGATTTTGTGTGGGCATAGAGAGGTTAAAATAGAGAACACTTTTGTAATAATGCAGGGTAGAGTTTTGGGGATAGATGTTAAGTTTAGAGAAGCTAGATATAGGTTAATTGGGGTGTATGGGCCACAGGTGGCGGCAGACAGGAGGGAGATGGTGGACTGTCTGGCGCCCCTGTGTGTTACAAACAGGCACTTGGTGATAGGAGGAGACTTTAATATAGATTTAGGGTTAGGCGGTGATAGCAGTGCAGGTGCCATCTCTGGGCTAATGGCTTGCCATGGTCTGGTTGATGGTGGCCTGCACACTACTCCGGCAATGGTCGGTCCTACATGGCGCAACTCCAGGGGGGTTGCGCGGAGGCTCGACTACATTTTTGTATCCAGGTCTTTGGGTCAGTTGTCTGGGCGGCTGTTGCCTGTTTTCTTCACGGATCACGACGGGGTGTTCCTGCAGGTGGGGTCGCCAGTCTGCCTCTTCGGTAGGGGGTACTGGAAGTTAGATCGGGATATACTGGAGGAGCAGGCTTTCGTTGACAAATTTTTTTGTTTCTTTCGGAGGCTTGACGGCCTCCGGTCCATGTGCGAGGGGGTGTTAGAGTGGTGGGATTTAGTCAAGGGGAGGATAAGGGCTTTTATAATAGGATATTGTAGAAGGAAAAAAAGGGAGGAAAGGAGGGAGGTGGATCGTATCCAAAGGTTAATTGAACTCGAGTACGAGGCAGGCAACCTCGGCGGGTCGATTGACTGGGAGAGATTCGCAGCCCTAAAGGCGCAGCTCAGGGAGCTGCAGGAGCAGAAGGCTCGAGCTTTCCTGGAGCGTGCGCATAGTGGCTTTCTAGAACATAATGAGACTTGTTCCGCTATGTTCTTTAAGTCGGTTAGGGCCAGACAGAGTAGGAAGGTAATGAAGGGAGTTAGGGAAGAAAATGGTAGTATAGTAAGTAAACCAGAGGAAATGGTCAGGGTGACAACTGATCATTTCCAAGGTTTATTTAAGGAAAGGGAAATAGATGTAGAGCAGGGAAACGTGTTTTTAGAACACTTGTCCCGGCGGTTGCCAGAGGACATTAGAGACGTGATGGAGGCCCAGATCTCACTAGAAGAGGTTGAGAGCGCTCTTAGGAGGATGGGAAAAGGGAAGGTGCCTGGGATGGATGGGCTGCCGGCTGAGTTTTACCTCAAGTTTTGGGGTATACTTGGACCAGTGGTTCTCGAAGTCTTGAAGGCCATCCTTGAGACGGGGGTCCCGGGGGGATCAATGGCTGTTGGTGTGCTGTCACTTCTTTATAAGAAGGGGGAAGCAACTGACCTTGGCAACTGGCGGCCATTGACCATGCTGTGCGTAGATTACAAGATTCTTGCAAAGGTTTTAGCAGACCGGTTGCGCACAGCCCTTCCTTACGTCGTCCACGAGGATCAGACGTGCGGGGTAGAGGGCCGCTCTATAAGATGGAACCTACAGTTGATCAGGGATTCCATCGCTTGGGTTGAAGATAGAGGGCTGCCTTTAATGGTAGCAGCGCTAGATCAGGCGAAAGCTTTTGATCGCGTGAATAGATCTTTTCTATTCAGGGTGTTAGGTAGATTAGGATTTGGGGAGAAGTTTATAGGATGGATCCGTACTTTATATGTCGGAGCGGGGTGTCGAGTTAGTGTAAATAGTCACTTAGGTGACGTTTTTGACCTCTCGTCTGGGGTCAGGCAGGGATGCCCACTCTCGGCTCTCCTCTTCGTTCTGTACATGGAGCCTCTGGGGGCTGCCATTAGGGCAGACACAGGGGTGGAAGGCTTGTTGATCCCTGGAAGCGGTGGGCTGCGTGTTAAGATGACGCAGTACGCCGACGACACTTCCTTGCTGTTGTGCAAGGACTCGTGCCTGACAAGGTCCCTTGCCATCTTTGGGGATTTCACCCGAGCGTCGGGAGCAGTTCTGAACCATGCAAAGTCTTCCGTCAAGTTTTTCGGAAGATGGCGCGGTAGAACGGATGTGCCTGGGGGGTTATCTCTCTGTGAAGGGGCCCTGAGGATTCTCGGGGTTCATTTTGAGACCTCCGGCTCAGCGACGCTAAACTGGAACATGCGTATCGCAGTGGTACAGAGGAAGCTAGCAATGTGGAAGGCTAGGTATTTGTCTTTTATGGGCAAAGTCCTGGTCTTAAAGGTGGATGTGTTGCCGTCTCTTTTGTATGTGGCGTACATCTATCCATTGCCGGCTTGTCTGAGGAGGCCTCTAGTGAGGCTTGTGTTTCAGTTTATGTGGAGTGGCAGGTGCGAGTGGGTCGCAAGGGCACGCATGATCTGTCCCATCGGGGAGGGAGGTAGGGGGGTACCACATTTCCCCCTCAAGCTGGACGCCATTTTTGTTTCTTTCTTGTTGACGGAGCTTGCTCGTCCGGTTATACACCCGTCCGGTTACCTCCTGCGGGTGTTCTTCTCGTATAAGGCGAGAAGCGTAATGGTGTGGTCTAACGCGGGTCCTCGGGCGGAACAGCTGCCGTGGCATTTTGGCCATGCGGCCAAGTGGCTGCGTGCGCACCCCGAGGTTGAAGTTGCCCGAGTAGGTTTAGACCACAGGCACCTGTACGAGGAGGTCAGGCAGGCAGGGAGTCCTGCGCCTGTAGCGGGCATCTCGTCAGTGGTCTGGGAGGGAGTGCAGGCGCGGGGTCTGGACAATAGGCTCAAGGACCTGAATTGGTTGGGCCTCCATAAGCGCTTGCCGGTACGTGCCATCTTGTACCGGTATAGTTTGGTGCAATCCCCCACCTGTCCAAGATCCTCTTGTGGCAGGGAGGAGACTGTGCGCCATGCCTTTTGGGACTGTGCCTTTGCCGGACTAGTCTGGGCTAGGGCACGGGTAATGCTAGGTGTGGTTAGGAGTGATTTTGTTTTGACATGGGCTAGGCTAGAGAGAGGCGTAGGGAGAGCAAAGGGAACGGATAGGGACAGGTTTCTGCTCTGGCTTCTCATGAGTCTCTTTAAAAAGGGACTTTGGGAAGCCAGGCAGAATTTAGTCAAGACAGGGAGAGATTGGGGGGTGGAAGGGATAGTGAGAAGGGTGGAAGGTGATTTGAGGGGGAAGATGAAGAGGGAAGATGAAGAGGGAGGAGAGGAAGTGGGGGAAGCATGCGGCACGGGAGAGGTGGAAAGGGGGTTTAGGGCTGGGAGTGTTAGAGTGAGTTTGTAAAGGGGATAGATTAGGGAAGGGGAGATAGGGAAAGGGTTAGGTATTGGTTAGGTATGACGGGGAGGGACGATGCTCCCCTGAGGTTTGTTTTTGTTTGATATTTTTGTAAATAGAATTAATTAAGAATGAATGAGAATTATGATTTTGTAATAGTATGAATGGTATTGATTGTAATAAATTATTTTAACCACCTTTTTGGTTTGCTTCCTGTTTTTAAGTTTGTGGGTTTTTCTCTTGTTTGCCTCTTCTTGGGCAGATTTAGTGGGTCTCATGGTGGGTGTCTTTTAGGTCCCAGTTGTTGTTACTAGTCAACTTTCAGTCGACACTGAGAGCAAAACTGCAACATTATGTTATAATACTTTTATTGCATCAAATGGTGTTTTATGCTACAGAATAGAGGGTTCTTAGAACTATTGTGTCTGTGTTCTACTGAGGATGGGTCTCTGGGAGAAAACACTGACAGGAGATTTACAATGTCTTTTGGGTGATAAAACCTAAAGAGATTGCATTCCAGAACATTAATTAATGTTTCTGTTCTATATGTTACCAGGGGGAGATGACCCCAGGGCCAGACCCTGGTCTCTACACAGAGTACTGTTTTTACACTGTCTGCTGTAAATTATAAGTATCTTTCATACAAATCTTAACCTTGTGACCCGTTCTATACATCTGTTGTTAGTCATGTAGGTTGAAAGGGGTGCATCTTAGCTATAAAAGACCTTTGTACTTTTGTATCGTGGCTCTATGAACCATCTGGGGGTGATTTGTTGACCAGCCAATATTATCGTAGAGCACTCAATTGATTCACTTTATATGTGTGTGTTGTATTGACCTGTTCCCTTATTAATAAGTGAATAAAGATTTAGATTAAGAATAACTCATGTGACAAGTTTGTCTCAATTGATATTAAAGAAATTAACAAACACATTTGGCGATGGGGATGTGAATCCTGATTAGGTGACTGCTCCTGACGACCTCGGTAAATGGTGCACGAGGGATCCCTTTAACATGGGGTTTCAGGACCACACTTGGGGACGATCATGTCAGCTGCTGCTGCTCCAAGACATCATGAGGTGATATGGTGAACTGATGTTGAACTGGGCGGTCAGTCATTCATTCTGTACTATGAGAAATCTGTACTATCATTTCATTCATCAATCATTTCACTGTTCAAATCAAATTGTATTAGTCACATGCGCCGAATACAACAGGTGTAGTGAAATGCTTACAGTGAGTCCTTACAGTGAAATGCTGACTTACAAGCCCCTAACCAACAATGCAGTTTTAAAAACTACAAATAAGAATAAGAAATAAAAGGAACAAGTAATTAAGGAGCAGAAGTTAAATATCAATAGC
The DNA here is from genome assembly GCF_013265735.2 of Oncorhynchus mykiss. Taxonomy (NCBI): domain Eukaryota; kingdom Metazoa; phylum Chordata; class Actinopteri; order Salmoniformes; family Salmonidae; genus Oncorhynchus; species Oncorhynchus mykiss. Next base: position 3,030,371 of record NC_048581.1, on the reverse strand, counting down.
TAGACTATATACAGGGTATTACGGTACAGAGTCAATGTGGAGGCTATATACAGGGGTTACCGGTACAGAGTCAATGTGGAGACTATATACAGAGGGTACCGGTACAGAGTCAATGTGGAGGCTATATACAGAGGGTACCGGTACAGAGTCAATGTGGAGGCTATATACAGGGGCTAACGGTACAGAGTCAATGTGGAGGCTATATACAGGGGTTACCGGTACAGAGTCAATGTGGAGACTATATACAGGGGTTACCGGTACAGAGTCAATGTGGAGACTACATACAGGGGGTACTGGTACAGAGTCAACGTGCTGGGGCACCGGTTAGTCGAGGCAATCGAGGTAATATGTACATATAGGGAGAGTTATTAAAGTGACAATGCATAGATGATAACAGAGTGTGTGGGGGGGCTCTTCCTCTGACACCGCCTGGTATAGAGGTCCTGGATGGCAGGAAGCTTGGCCCCAGTGATGTACTGGGCTGTACGCACTACCCTCTGTAGTGCCTTGTAGTTGGAGGCCAAGCTGTTGCTATACCAGAAAGTGATGCAACCAGTCAGGATGCTCTCGATGGTGCAGCTGTAGAACCTTTTGAGGATCTGAGGTCCCATGCTACATTTTTTCATCTCCTGAGGGGGAATAGGTTTTGTCGTGCCGTCTTCACGATTGTCTTGGTGTGCTTGGACCGTGATAGTTTGCTAGTGATGCGGACACCAGGGAACTTGAAGCTCTCAACCTGCTCCACTACAGCCCCGTCGATGAGAATGGGGGTGTGCTCTGTCTTCCTTTCCCTGTAGTCCACAATCATCTTCTTTTGTCTTGGTCACGTTGAGGGAGAGGTTGTTGTCCTGGCACCACACAGCCAGATCTCTGACCACCTCCATATAGGCTGTCTCCTCGTGGTTGGTGATCAGGCCTGTTGTGGCATCGGAAAACTTAATGATGGTGTTGGAGTCATGCCTGGTCGTGCAGTCCGAACAGGATGTACGGGAGGGGGTTGAGCACGCACTCCTGAGGGGCCACTGTGTTGAGGATCAGCGTGGAGCATGTGTTGTTACCTTCCCTTAAAAAACATGAGCTGGCGCACACCCAGAAAAATACTTTGTGTGGAGGTGCTGACTAACGGCGAATAAACAATCAAAAGAAAGTCGCACACTCCATGTATAATCTCCCAGCAATTTAATGGGTATTTACCAACCCTAACCTTAACCCCTACCGTAACCATTTTACATGTCAAAAGCCCATCCTGTTAGATCTGAACCAAATGGAGCGATCGGATGACAGAAATCACATTTATGTGCCAGGTGTAACTGAGGCCGTAGATGCTCCATAGCCATTAATTTGAGTGTTTTATATAATATGACTAAATATATTATATATTTATTTCTGTGTTGCAGGAGCAGTCAGGAAATGGAACGGCAAGGCTGCAGAGCTGTAGGAGACCACGTCTTCAGCAGGCTGAAAAAGTGGGATTGATCCATTTGTTAGTTTCAGTTTTCAGTAGTTGAATCCTTTCACATAAGATTGATTTCAAAATTTTTCATCTTCAACAAATGGCCTGGGATTGGTTGAAAAGTGATACTAAACACACATACCATAGTGGAAGATTTACTGAATTTACACTAAGATGGATCTTGCTTTTTCACATATTTGTTCATTGGTTTTGCTAGTCTGTTGATTGCCAGTCATTGGGTTAATTTGTTTTGCAATATGTTCAAATCAAATCAAGCTTTATTTATACAGCACATTTCAGACACGGATACAAACCAACGGGTTCACAGGAAAAAAACAATGAAAATAAACAAATATTTAAAACACAAACATAAGAGGATAAAAAAACAGAATAACTGAAAACTAATGAGCATTCTAAGGAAATGTCATCGATTAAAATATTAACAATTCACTGCAATATGCAACCCAAAATATCCTGTCTTTCTCCATTGTTTGATGTTACGTTCTCCAGCAAGAAAACCAAAAATGTCCCTCAAACAGAAGAGGGAACTAACAACAACCACAACTAAACATGTTTTAGGAGGGGCTCTGATTGGTTCTCCCTATATGCTAACAATCTACACGGGCAAAAGTCCAACCTCAAAACATAAATGGAAAAACAAAAGCCTGGAACACCTTCCCCCTTAAGACAACAAATATATCCTATATTTTAGTTGGATAAGTTTGCTCACCACCAACATAAAACAATTTCCCTTTCACAATATAATCAACCACAATGCTTCACCTTCACCAATATAAACATGGTGTCTACTGGCTGTCAACAATTAAATATAGGAAAAACACCTTGTTTTCCCACTAGCTTCTAGAACTCTCGTCTTCCTGAAACTCACTAGATTCTAGAACTCTCGTCTTCCTGAAACTCACTAGATTCTAGAACTCTCGTCTTCCTGAAACTCACTAGCTTCTAGAACTCTCGTCTTCCTGAAACTCACTAGCTTCTAGAACTCTCGTCTTCCTGAAACTCACTAGCTTCTAGAACTCTCATCCCTTTGGAACGAGCCCAAACAAAACTCATCCCCAATACAAAGAACCGTGCAGTCAAAATAAATTGTGATCCATGGCAACGCACTGGCTAAACGCAAAACACAAATCTTTTTGACCGCCCACCTTTGAGACAATCAGCATCCAAGTTGTCCTTACCACAGACATGTCTGATTTCAAGAGGAAACTCCTGCAATATCCGTAGTAACTTTCCACCTCACCGCGGAGCTTCTCTCTCTTTTCAGGGTTCACTAGATAGGCATGTTGTTGGATCGGGGCCCAGTCCCCAATGTCATGCTCTAGCACATCTGAGAATTAACCCTGATATTCTAAAAGTAGGGCAATAATGTCAATATAATTGTACCAAAAATTGTCAGTTGGTTGCATTAATAAATATCACTACTAAATGTTACATGAAATGTAAATATGAAATATTTAGTTGCATAGTCTTATTTTCAATGGCTTTTCAATTACATTTTGCTATGTGTGATAGCCCCAATGTCAAAACACAGTTTTAATGTCTCCAAATCAATAACCAATATGCAGGAACAGTTTGGGGATAAATTGAAAACCTAAACATAACATGTGCTATTTACACAAACATCTGCCACAATAATCATATTACTTGTATTTTTTAAACAAGCTCCTTGTAAACTGCACAAGCACCAGAAACACTGTTGTTTTGACAAGTAGAAGAAAAATCACGGATATCAATTAGGGAGGAAATCAGGTTGTATGTGCTGTTGAAACTAACACAACTAAAAACATGGAAATGTGAGATATATTTCACCTCACTGGTTAGAGGACAACCTGCAGAAGACAGTCAGCTACATGTTGGAGTGATGCATTTAAATGTAGGGGGCGCTAAACAAAGGAACACAACACTTATTTGTCATCACTCATCAATATCATGTTGAAATCAATTGTGCCGACAGGAGGGAGATGAGGTTGCACGTCCTGTTAAAACTAACAGCTCAAAAATAACTCCTTCATGTATGTATTTTCTGATGTTTGATCAGAGATCTTTTATCAGAGTACCTCTTGTCACACTGAACACAGCTATAATATTTCTCTCCTGTGTGTGTTCTCTGGTGTGATGTCAGCTTGTCAGATCTACCAAAACTCTTCCCACATTGATCACAGCTATAAGGTTTCTCTCCTGTGTGTATTCTCTGGTGCAATGTCAGATGGCCAGATGTAGTAAAACTCTTCCCACATTGACCACAGCTATAAGGTTTCTCTCCTGTGTGTATTCTCTGGTGCAATGTCAGATGGCCAGATGTAGTAAAACTCTTCCCACATTGACCACAGCTATAAGATTTCTCTCCTGTGTGTATTCTCTGGTGTTGAGTCAAATTGCCAGATGTAGTAAAACTCTTCCCACATTGACCACAGCTATAAGGTTTCTCTCCAGTGTGTATTCTCTGGTGCAATGTCAGATAGCCAGATGTAGTGAAACTCTTCCCACATTGACCACAGCTATAAGGTTTCTCTCCTGTGTGTATTCTCTGGTGCAATGTCAGATGGCCAGATCTAGTAAATCTCTTCCCACATTGACCACAGCTATAAGGTTTCTCTCCTGTGTGTTCTCTCTGGTGTACTGTAAGATTGCTAGATTTAGTAAAACTTCTCCCACATTGAACACAGCTATAAGGTCTCTCTCCTGTGTGTATTCTCTGGTGCAATGTCAGATGGCCAGATCTAGTAAAACTCTTTCCACATTGACCAAAGCTATAAGGTTTCTCTCCAGTGTGTATTCTCTGGTGCAATGTCAGAGAGCCAGCTGTAGTAAAACTCTTCCCACATTGAATACAGGTAAAATATTTCTCTCCTGTGTGGATTCTCTGATGAATTTTAATGCCTGCTGAGGAGGTGAAACTCTTCCCACAGTCAGAGCAGCAGTGAGTTCTCTTCCCTGTGGGTCTCTGTGGGTGTTTATTGAGGTGTTCTGATCTGGAGAGACTCTTCTCTGTCTCCTCAGCATCATGAGGTTGTTGAGGCTCCCCAGAGGATCCACGATAGTCACGTCTCTCTCCTGTGTGAACAACAAAGTCAGACAGATGATTAAAGGCCCACAACAGCGGAAATCCATTGAAAAAGGTGATGCCAACAGCATAGCCATGATGTTGTACAACAATTTCTGTTCGTAATGAATGTTAAAATTATTTGACAATTGTCTTAAAATGAGCAAAAAGTCATATTTTGTCTTGTTTTCACATTAGTAGTAACATCTAAGATTGTAGACTAGAAATAAGTTATTCATGTTGTTGAAACTCTAAGCAGTGTGGTAGAAGACTTTTGGTCTACAATACAGGCCCCCCTTCTGTGTTTTCTAAAATTGCGGCACCAGGGCAATTTGACTGCAGAAACTCCTCCATGCTGATGAGGAAACCACTCGTTATGGATGTAGTATATCTGGTAATGAGGAAACCACTAGTTATGGATGTAGTATATCTGGTAATGAGGAAACCACTAGTTATGGATGTAGTATATCTGGTAATGAGGAAACCACTAGTTATGGATGTAGTATATCTGGTAATGAGGAAACCACTAGTTATGGATGTAGTATATCTGCTAATGAGGAAACCACTAGTTATGGATGTAGTATATCTGGTAATGAGGAAACCACTAGTTATGGATGTAGTATATCTGGTAATAAGGAAACCACTAGTTATTGATGTAGTATATCTGGTAATGAGGAAACCACTAGTTATGGATGTAGTATATCTGGTAATGAGGAAACCACTAGTTATGGACGTAGTATATCTGCTAATGAGGAAACCACTAGTTATGGATGTAGTATATCTGGTAATGAGGAAACCACTAGTTATGGATGTGGTATATCTGGTAATGAGGAAACCACTAGTTATGTATGTAGTATATCTGGTAATGAGGAAACCACTAGTTATGGACGTAGTATATCTGCTAATGAGGAAACCACTAGTTATTGATGTAGTATATCTGGTAATGAGGAAACCACTAGTTATGGATGTAGTATATCTGGTAATGAGGAAACCCCTAGTTATGGACGTAGTATATCTGGTAATGAGGAAACCACTAGTTATGGACGTAGTATATCTGGTAATGAGGAAACCACTAGTTATTGATGTAGTATATCTGGTAATGAGGAAACCACTAGTTATGGATGTAGTATATCTGGTAATGAGGAAACCACTAGTTATGGACGTAGTATATCTGGTAATGAGGAAACCACTAGTTATGGACGTAGTATATCTGCTAATGAGGAAACCACTAGTTATTGATGTAGTATATCTGGTAATGAGGAAACCACTAGTTATGGATGTAGTATATCTGCTAATGAGGAAACCACTAGTTATGGATGTAGTATATCTGGTAATGAGGAAACCACTAGTTATGGACGTAGTATATCTGGTAATGAGGAAACCACTAGTTATGGATGTAGTATATCTGGTAATGAGGAAACCACTAGTTATGTATGTAGTATATCTGCTAATGAGGAAACCACTAGTTATGGATGTAGTATATCTGGTAATGAGGAAAACACTAGTTATGGATGTAGTATATCTGGTAATGAGGAAACCACTAGTTATGGATGTAGTATATCTGCTAATGAGGAAACCACTAGTTATGGATGTAGTATATCTGGTAATGAGGAAACCACTAGTTATGGACGTAGTATATCTGCTAATGAGGAAACCACTAGTTATGGATGTAGTATATCTGGTAATGAGGAAACCACTAGTTATGGACGTAGTATATCTGGTAATGAGGAAACCACTAGTTATGGATGTAGTATATCTGGTAATGAGGAAACCACTAGTTATGGACGTAGTATATCTGGTAATGAGGAAACCACTAGTTATGGATGTAGTATATCTGGTAATGAGGAAACCACTAGTTATGTATGTAGTATATCTGCTAATGAGGAAACCACTAGTTATGGATGTAGTATATCTGGTAATGAGGAAACCACTAGTTATGGATGTAGTATATCTGGTAATGAGGAAACCACTAGTTATGGATGTAGTATATCTGCTAATGAGGAAACCACTAGTTATGGATGTAGTATATCTGGTAATGAGGAAACCACTAGTTATGGACGTAGTATATCTGCTAATGAGGAAACCACTAGTTATGGATGTAGTATATCTGGTAATGAGGAAACCACTAGTTATGGATGTGGTATATCTGGTAATGAGGAAACCACTAGTTATGTATGTAGTATATCTGGTAATGAGGAAACCACTAGTTATGGACGTAGTATATCTGGTAATGAGGAAACCACTAGTTATGGATGTAGTATATCTGGTAATGAGGAAACCACTAGTTATGGACGTAGTATATCTGGTAATGAGGAAACCACTAGTTATGGATGTAGTATATCTGCTAATGAGGAAACCACTAGTTATGGATGTAGTATATCTGGTCATGAGGAAACCACTAGTTATGGATGTAGTATATCTGGTAATGAGGAAACCACTAGTTATGGATGTAGTATATCTGCTAATGAGGAAACCACTAGTTATGGATGTAGTATATCTGGTAATGAGGAAACCACTAGTTATGGATGTAGTATATCTGCTAATGAGGAAACCACTAGTTATGGATGTAGTATATCTGCTAATGAGGAAACCACTAGTTATGGATGTAGTATATCTGGTAATGAGGAAACCACTAGTTATGGATGTAGTATATCTGCTAATGAGGAAACCACTAGCTATGGATGTAGTATATCTGGTAATGAGGAAACCACTAGTTATGGATGTAGTATATCTGGTAATGAGGAAACCACTAGTTATGGATGTGGTATATCTGCTAATGAGGAAACCACTAGTTATGGATGTAGTATATCTGGTAATGAGGAAACCACTAGTTATGGATGTAGTATATCTGCTAATGAGGAAACCACTAGTTATGGATGTAGTATATCTGGTAATGAGGAAACCACTAGTTATGGATGTAGTATATCTGGTAATGAGGAAACCACTAGTTATGGATGTAGTATATCTGGTAATGAGGAAACCACTAGTTATGGATGTAGTATATCTGCTAATGAGGAAACCACTAGTTATGGATGTAGTATATCTGCTAATGAGGAAACCACTAGTTATGGATGTAGTATATCTGGTAATGAGGAAACCACTAGTTATGGATGTAGTATATCTGCTAATGAGGAAACCACTAGTTATGGATGTAGTATATCTGGTAATGAGGAAACCACTAGTTATGGATGTAGTATATCTGGTAATGAGGAAACCACTAGTTATGGATGTAGTATATCTGGTAATGAGGAAACCACTAGTTATGGACGTAGTATATCTGGTAATGAGGAAACCACTAGTTATGGACGTAGTATATCTGGTAATGAGGAAACCACTAGTTATTGATGTAGTATATCTGGTAATGAGGAAACCACTAGTTATGGATGTAGTATATCTGGTAATGAGGAAACCACTAGTTATGGATGTAGTATATCTGCTAATGAGGAAACCACTAGTTATGGATGTAGTATATCTGCTAATGAGGAAACCACTAGTTATGGATGTAGTATATCTGGTAATGAGGAAACCACTAGTTATGGATGTAGTATATCTGCTAATGAGGAAACCACTAGTTATGGATGTAGTATATCTGGTAATGAGGAAACCACTAGTTATGGATGTAGTATATCTGGTAATGAGGAAACCACGAGTTATGGATGTGGTATATCTGCTAATGAGGAAACCACTAGTTATGGATGTAGTATATCTGGTAATGAGGAAACCACTAGTTATGGATGTAGTATATCTGCTAATGAGGAAACCACTAGTTATGGATGTAGTATATCTGGTAATGAGGAAACCACTAGTTATGGATGTAGTATATCTGGTAATGAGGAAACCACTAGTTATGGATGTAGTATATCTGCTAATGAGGAAACCACTAGTTATGGATGTAGTATATCTGGTAATGAGGAAACCACTAGTTATGGATGTAGTATATCTGCTAATGAGGGAACCACTAGTTATGGATGTAGTATATCTGGTAATGAGGAAACCACTAGTTATGGATGTAGTATATCTGCTAATGAGGAAACCACTAGTTATGGATGTAGTATATCTGGTAATGAGGAAACCACTAGTTATGGATGTAGTATATCTGGTAATGAGGAAACCACTAGTTATGGATGTAGTATATCTGGTAATGAGGAAACCACTAGTTATGGACGTAGTATATCTGGTAATGAGGAAACCACTAGTTATGGACGTAGTATATCTGGTAATGAGGAAACCACTAGTTATTGATGTAGTATATCTGGTAATGAGGAAACCACTAGTTATGGATGTAGTATATCTGGTAATGAGGAAACCACTAGTTATGGACGTAGTATATCTGGTAATGAGGAAACCACTAGTTATGGACGTAGTATATCTGCTAATGAGGAAACCACTAGTTATTGATGTAGTATATCTGGTAATGAGGAAACCACTAGTTATGGATGTAGTATATCTGGTAATAAGGAAACCACTAGTTATGGATGTAGTATATCTGGTAATGAGGAAACCACTAGTTATGGACGTAGTATATCTGCTAATGAGGAAACCACTAGTTATGGATGTAGTATATCTGGTAATGAGGAAACCACTAGTTATGGATGTAGTATATCTGGTAATGAGGAAACCACTAGTTATGGATGTGGTATATCTGCTAATGAGGAAACCACTAGTTATTGATGTAGTATATCTGGTAATGAGGAAACCACTAGTTATGGATGTAGTATATCTGGTAATGAGGAAACCACTAGTTATGGACGTAGTATATCTGGTAATGAGGAAACCACTAGTTATGGATGTAGTATATCTGGTAATGAGGAAACCACTAGTTATGGACGTAGTATATCTGGTAATGAGGAAACCACTAGTTATGGATGTAGTATATCTGGTAATGAGGAAACCACAGGTTATGTATGTAGTATATCTGCTAATGAGGAAACCACTAGTTATGGATGTAGTATATCTGGTAATGAGGAAACCACTAGTTATGGATGTAGTATATCTGGTAATGAGGAAACCACTAGTTATGGATGTAGTATATCTGCTAATGAGGAAACCACTAGTTATGGATGTAGTATATCTGGTAATGAGGAAACCACTAGTTATGGACGTAGTATATCTGCTAATGAGGAAACCACTAGTTATGGATGTAGTATATCTGGTAATGAGGAAACCACTAGTTATGGATGTGGTATATCTGGTAATGAGGAAACCACTAGTTATGTATGTAGTATATCTGGTAATGAGGAAACCACTAGTTATGGACGTAGTATATCTGGTAATGAGGAAACCACTAGTTATGGATGTAGTATATCTGGTAATGAGGAAACCACTAGTTATGGACGTAGTATATCTGGTAATGAGGAAACCACTAGTTATGGATGTAGTATATCTGCTAATGAGGAAACCACTAGTTATGGATGTAGTATATCTGGTCATGAGGAAACCACTAGTTATGGATGTAGTATATCTGGTAATGAGGAAACCACTAGTTATGGATGTAGTATATCTGCTAATGAGGAAACCACTAGTTATGGATGTAGTATATCTGGTAATGAGGAAACCACTAGTTATGGATGTAGTATATCTGCTAATGAGGAAACCACTAGTTATGGATGTAGTATATCTGCTAATGAGGAAACCACTAGTCATGGATGTAGTATATCTGGTAATGAGGAAACCACTAGTTATGGATGTGGTATATCTGGTAATGAGGAAACCACTAGTTATGTATGTAGTATATCTGGTAATGAGGAAACCACTAGTTATGGACGTAGTATATCTGGTAATGAGGAAACCACTAGTTATGGATGTAGTATATCTGGTAATGAGGAAACCACTAGTTATGGACGTAGTATATCTGGTAATGAGGAAACCACTAGTTATGGATGTAGTATATCTGCTAATGAGGAAACCACTAGTTATGGATGTAGTATATCTGGTAATGAGGAAACCACTAGTTATGGATGTAGTATATCTGGTAATGAGGAAACCACTAGTTATGGATGTAGTATATCTGCTAATGAGGAAACCACTAGTTATGGATGTAGTATATCTGCTAATGAGGAAACCACTAGTTATGGATGTAGTATATCTGGTAATGAGGAAACCACTAGTTATGGATGTAGTATATCTGCTAATGAGGAAACCACTAGTTATGGATGTAGTATATCTGGTAATGAGGAAACCACTAGTTATGGATGTAGTATATCTGGTAATGAGGAAACCACGAGTTATGGATGTGGTATATCTGCTAATGAGGAAACCACTAGTTATGGATGTAGTATATCTGGTAATGAGGAAACCACTAGTTATGGATGTAGTATATCTGGTAATGAGGAAACCACTAGTTATGGACGTAGTATATCTGGTAATGAGGAAACCACTAGTTATGGACGTAGTATATCTGCTAATGAGGAAACCACTAGTTATTGATGTAGTATATCTGGTAATGAGGAAACCACTAGTTATGGATGTAGTATATCTGGTAATAAGGAAACCACTAGTTATGGATGTAGTATATCTGGTAATGAGGAAACCACTAGTTATGGACGTAGTATATCTGCTAATGAGGAAACCACTAGTTATGGATGTAGTATATCTGGTAATGAGGAAACCACTAGTTATGGATGTAGTATATCTGGTAATGAGGAAACCACTAGTTATGGATGTGGTATATCTGCTAATGAGGAAACCACTAGTTATTGATGTAGTATATCTGGTAATGAGGAAACCACTAGTTATGGATGTAGTATATCTGGTAATGAGGAAACCACTAGTTATGGACGTAGTATATCTGGTAATAAGGAAACCACTAGTTATGGATGTAGTATATCTGGTAATGAGGAAACCACTAGTTATGGACGTAGTATATCTGGTAATGAGGAAACCACTAGTTATGGATGTAGTATATCTGGTAATGAGGAAACCACTAGTTATGTATGTAGTATATCTGCTAATGAGGAAACCACTAGTTATGGATGTAGTATATCTGGTAATGAGGAAACCACTAGTTATGGATGTAGTATATCTGGTAATGAGGAAACCACTAGTTATGGATGTAGTATATCTGCTAATGAGGAAACCACTAGTTATGGATGTAGTATATCTGGTAATGAGGAAACCACTAGTTATGGACGTAGTATATCTGCTAATGAGGAAACAACTAGTTATGGATGTAGTATATCTGGTAATGAGGAAACCACTAGTTATGGATGTGGTATATCTGGTAATGAGGAAACCACTAGTTATGTATGTAGTATATCTGGTAATGAGGAAACCACTAGTTATGGACGTAGTATATCTGGTAATGAGGAAACCACTAGTTATGGATGTAGTATATCTGGTAATGAGGAAACCACTAGTTATGGACGTAGTATATCTGGTAATGAGGAAACCACTAGTTATGGATGTAGTATATCTGCTAATGAGGAAACCACTAGTTATGGATGTAGTATATCTGGTCATGAGGAAACCACTAGTTATGGATGTAGTATATCTGGTAATGAGGAAACCACTAGTTATGGATGTAGTATATCTGCTAATGAGGAAACCACTAGTTATGGATGTAGTATATCTGGTAATGAGGAAACCACTAGTTATGGATGTAGTATATCTGCTAATGAGGAAACCACTAGTTATGGATGTAGTATATCTGCTAATGAGGAAACCACTAGTTATGGATGTAGTATATCTGGTAATGAGGAAACCACTAGTTATGGATGTAGTATATCTGCTAATGAGGAAACCACTAGTTATGGATGTAGTATATCTGGTAATGAGGAAACCACTAGTTATGGATGTAGTATATCTGGTAATGAGGAAACCACTAGTTATGGATGTGGTATATCTGCTAATGAGGAAACCACTAGTTATGGATGTAGTATATCTGGTAATGAGGAAACCACTAGTTATGGATGTAGTATATCTGCTAATGAGGAAACCACTAGTTATGGATGTAGTATATCTGGTAATGAGGAAACCACTAGTTATGGATGTAGTATATCTGGTAATGAGGAAACCACTAGTTATGGATGTAGTATATCTGCTAATGAGGAAACCACTAGTTATGGATGTAGTATATCTGGTAATGAGGAAACCACTAGTTATGGATGTAGTATATCTGCTAATGAGGAAACCACTAGTTATGGATGTAGTATATCTGGTAATGAGGAAACCACTAGTTATGGATGTAGTATATCTGCTAATGAGGAAACCACTAGTTATGGATGTAGTATATCTGGTAATGAGGAAACCACTAGTTATGGATGTAGTATATCTGGTAATGAGGAAACCACTAGTTATGGATGTAGTATATCTGGTAATGAGGAAACCACTAGTTATGGATGTAGTATATCTGCTAATGAGGAAACCGATAGTTATGGACGTAGTATATCTGCACAAAAATAATATTTTGGGAAAAAATGAACTTTGGCTATCTACCTGGGAGTCTCGTGAGTGAAAACATCCGAAGTTCATCAAAGGTAAACAATTTAATTTGATTGCTTTTCTGATTTTCGTGACCAGGTTGCCTGCTGCTAGCTAGGCATAATGCTATGCTAGGCTATCGATAAACTTACAGAAATGCTTGTCTAGCTTTGGCTGTAAAGCATAATTTCAAAATCTGAGATAACAGGGTGATTAACAAAAGGCTAAGCTGTGTTTGAATATACACTGCTCAAAAAAAGAAAGGGAACACTTAAACAACACAATGTAACTCCAAGTCAATCACACTTCTGTGAAATCAAACTGTCCACTTAGGAAGCAACACTGATTGACAATACATTTCACATGCTGTTGTGCAAATGGAATAGACAACAGGTGGAAATTATAGGCAATTAGCAAGACACCCCCAATAAAGGAGTGGTTCTGCAGGGGGTGACCACAGACCACTTCTCAGTTCCTATGCTTCCTGGCTGATGTTTTGGTCACTTTTGAATGCTGGCGGTGCTTTCACTCTAGTGGTAGCATGAGACAGAGTCTACAAACACACAAGTGGCTCAGGTAGTGCAGCTCATCCAGGATGGCACATCAATGCGAGCTGTGGCAAGAAGGTTTGCTGTGTCTGTCAGCGTAGTGTCCAGAGCATGGAGGCGCTACCAGGAGACAGGCCAGTACATCAGGAGACGTGGAGGAGGCCGTAGGAGGGCAACAACCCAGCAGCAGGACGCTACTTCCGCCTTTGTGCAAGGAGGAGCACTGCCAGAGCCCTGCAAAATGACCTCCAGCAGGCCACAAATGTGCATGTGTCTGCTCAAACGGTCAGAAACAGACTCCATGAGGGCGGTATGAGGGCCCAACGTCCACAGGTGGGGTTTGTGCTTACAGCCCAACACCGTGCAGGACGTTTGGCATTTGCCAGAGAACACCAAGATTGGCAAATTCGCCACTGGTGCCCTGTGCTCTTCACAGATGAAAGCAGGTTCACACTGAGCACGTGACAGAGTCTGGGGACGCCGTGGAGAACGTTCTGCTGCCTGCAACATCCTCCAGCATGACCAGTTTGGCAGTGGGTCAGTCATGGTGTGGGGTGGCATTTCTTTGGTGGGCAGCACAGCCCTCCATGTGCTCACCAGAGGTAGCCTGACTGCCATTAGGTACCGAGATGAGATCCTCAGATCCCTTGTGAAACCATATGTGGTGTGGTTGGACCTGGGTTCCTCCTAATTCAAGACAATGCTAGACCTCATGTGTCTGGAGTGTGTCAGCAGTTCCTGCAAGAGGAAGGCATTGATGTTATGGACTGGCCCGCCCGTTCCCCAGACCTGAATCCAATTGAGCACATCTGGGACATCATGTCTCGCTCCATCCACCGTTGCACCACAGACTGTCCAGGAGTTGGCGGATGCTTTAGTCCAGGTCTGGGAGGAGATCCCTCAGGAGACCATCAGCCACCTTATCAGGAGCATGCCCAGGCGTTGTAGGGAGGTCATACAGGCACGCGGAGGCCACACACACTACTGAGCCTAATTTTGACTTGTTTTAAGGACATTACATCAAAGTTGGATCAGCCTGTAGTGTGGTTTTCCACTTTAATTGAGTGTGACTCCAAATCCAGACCTCCATGGGTTGATAAATTTGATTTCCATTGATAATTTTTGTGTGATTTTGTTGTCAGCACATTCAACTATGTAAAGAAAAAAGTATTTAATAAGAATATTTCATTCATTCAGATCCAGGATGTGTTATTTTAGTGTTCCCTTTATTTTTTTGAGCAGTGTATTTCACTTGTGATTTCATTCACTTGTATCTAGTAAGAGTTTTTGTCTGTTGCGTTAGTTAGCTAATTAGTGTCAGTTGATGACAATTCCCCCGGATCCGGGATGGGTAGTTCCAAGAGGTTTTGTCTTTTGTTTGAAACATTCCTGTCAATGTTGAGTAAGGACGCACACCCAATTACGCATATAGAAGTAGGACGAGACTACCTGGCCTGCACACAAATGTAGGCCTATAAATGTGCCCATTTGGGGATGTCTGATAGTATTTCTGATTGTCTTAACGCACCACCACTAATGAGTTGTGGAGCTTCTCAAAGTAATGCTTTATTCACCTCAAACAGCAAGTAAACAAAGTCTAATCAAAATCAATTGCAAATGACAATAGTTCCTCAAAGTATTTTTGTAAAATATTTCCAGCTCTCGCCCTTTCGATAACCACTCGGCATAAAAGGGAAAAATGTAATGCTCTGATCCAGTGGAAATGTCATAAAAAACCTGATTACTTCTTATCCTTTTCACAAATAGCCTACACCTACTGCGTCTGTCCAGAACTCACTGGAACAGGAAACTGAGGGACGAGAATATTTTATACAATGTTGCAAGCTTACTATCCGAGTTTCCTGACCCAGTTGATAGTTGATACAGTGTTTCAAGTTTGTTGTAGACAGGCCATGTGCAGCCAATGTGATTTCTAGGATATTTATTTTTATCAAGATATTTTCTACCTGCAGAATGCAATATTTTTATTTGTTGGCTTTATGTAGGCTATTTTTCTTTACATAGTTGGCAACGGCAATAAAAGTTATTCTTAGATTTGTATAATTTTCATTAAGATTTAGATAGAATGTAGATTCTAGACAATAATTTTGAGATACTATTATAAATTAAATGAAACTGTTCCACGAAAATGTGCATATGAAAATCATAATTGGCACACAGATTAGTAGAAATTAGTAGAAATGGTCCAACTGGAAAAGGTTGCCGACTGCTGGTGTAGTCTATTACTGAACATTTCTACACTGGTCATTCTAGAATATACTATATATCCTAGAAACCTGGTTAAACTATCATTATGACATCATGGATGAATTCTAGAATATACTATTTAGCCTAGAAACCTGGTTAAATGATCATTATGACCTTATGGATGGCCGGTCGTTGTATTCATAGTGTAGTGAATTCAGGGGGAGGCCCTGAGCTGAACTTAAACCTGGGTCCAGCGACTGTCAAGTCAACACCTTATAACTGTTACGCCACGATGTCTGAACGTCTTGACGAGGTCGCTAGGTGTTGTTTTTTTTAAACCCACACAATCCAGCAATCTACAGTTCAAACAATAACACATCTGTCATTCCACCACTGTTTTGGTAATAAAATGATTATGGGGTTGGAGAAATGTAACTACAGACAGACAGACCTATGGATGCAAGGACTGACCATCCATGATATCAACATTATAGTTTTAACCATGTTGAGGCGATACAGTGTTGATTTACATTGTTTCTAAACATTGTAATAAAAAAAGCTTATTTGGGGTTCTGATGTGGTACAACAGTTGAACTAAGCTCACGAGGCATGTGTTATATTCTTCAAGAATCAATGGCTGTAAATAAATAATTTAAAAGTCACAATATGGATGTAGCAATTGCAGATTTCCACCTTAACACCAAACATCAGTTCAACTGAAGAGTTTGTGCCTCTGTTTTTAAGACAGTACTTACTAGTGTTAATCAGGGAACGGTTTCTCAAAACCATCTTATGGCTAAATTCTTTGTTGGAACCATTGGATGCCTTAAGATGCGTTTGGGAAATCGAGCCCAGATATCTAGGTTCCTCCTCTTCTCCCACCTGCTCCTTTTTCGATGTAACAGTCATCTCTCCCTCCTCCTCTTTCACTCCATAAACTGCATCCTCCTCCTCTTCTTCTTTCACAGTAATGGCCTCACCCTGTACTTCTTGTTTTACTGTGATATCACCCTCTCCTTTAGCAGGGGAGTAGCTTAGTGACCACATGGTCGGGGATGTTAGCTATGCTAATGCTAACTTAACCAGCCCGCTAGCTGACTAATAACAACACCGTAAATATGAAATTAAAGTGGATAACTAACTAGACGATAGAAGTGGGTTTAAAACACAGTGTCTAACACAGTTCGTCTATTTTGTGTAGCAAGCTACTGAGGTGTCTGACTAACTGTTGCTGCTGCTGAAAGAAGCGTTCCGTCCACTAGATTATACGTCACACCAACAGCATAACCTTACATTCCCAGACCGCCATCTGCTGACTGGAGTGGGTAACGCAGTTGAGTAAAATGTATATTTTATCTTCAGACAAGTTAAAGTGTAGGAAGCATGAGTTTTTACTCACCAGTGTAACAATGCAGTGTGGTTAAAGACTTAGTAAGCTAGTTGTCGTCACGATATGGTTAACTATAAGAACAAACAGTTATGTTTTTGCATTATTACATATTTATTAACTTATTTTGTGACTCTTCCAAACTACACACAGTGCAGTATTTCTCAACGTCATATGGATGCTCTTCTCTGTGCTACTGAGTTTGTTTGCCAGTGTAACGGTGTAACGAAGTTACATGTGTAAAATATTTGTATCCTCTTATTTAGCTAGGCAATTCAGTTAAGAACAGTGCCTTAGACCGCTGCCCCGCTCGTGTGATAAAGGTATAGGATTCTGGGTAATCCACAGCAGATTTATGGAGAACTTGAAAATTGAGTGGTCCTGGGATAGAAAGGTATAAAATTGACATTATATAATTAAATCCACGTTTTAAATCATACATTAGCAATTTATGTTTTAGTAACTACTGTTGTTGGGTAATATTTGGGTAATACTTTGAGTAATATTTCAGGTTAATTTGATAATTTTTTGATACTAAAATGGATGACAGTTTATTCTGATGTAGTGAATATGAGACACATGGAAATAATGTATTTATTTTTATTATAGTAAATGAGGAATTAGTAGGAATTGTTAAATCCACTATACGATCACAATAACTTTGATAGACATTTCAACTGTTTTTTTTGTTAGTATATTATAGGGCAGATTAATGTAGAATTGCTGTGGGAGTGGTATTTATATCCCGTCACTACTGATCATTCATCCAGACTGTGTGTGTCCCATCATTGCAGCTTTGGAAATAAATTAACTATCCATCCATTGCACCTTCCTGTGTTGACTCACTGACTTGAGGGACCAGGATGGTCACACTAGGTCGATATCTAACTCAAGCTTCACCTCATGCTTTTCATGAACTGTGTGGTTGTGTTATCTAGTGGGAACCCGATAGCAGGGCTCTGGTGCCTCATGTGAACTGTGTGGTTGTGTTATCTAGTGGGAACCCGATAGCAGGGCTCTGGTGCCTCATATGAACTGTGTGGTTGTGTTATCTAGTGGGAACCCGATAGCAGGGCTCTGGTGCCTTCTTGCCGTGGGATCAAAACAACAGAGGAAATCAACCTGCTTGCTCCTTTTTGTTTTGTCAACTTTTCGGTAGGGATGTTACGTTACGTTTGATACCGGAGCTACGAGGCACGCGTCCAAATCGCTAAACAGTAAACTTCAAAGCAGTGTGCCGATGCCTGTATCACTTTATCAGCAGCACGTGATCAATGACGTCTGAATATTAATTTTGTCCATCATTCTCTATATCTCTGATCTTTTGATCTGCAAACACGTTTAGGTTTTGTTAGTTTGGTTGTAAATGGTCTCCGTGCTGGTTGGCTACACTGGTTAGGCTAATTGCTATTTGGCTAAATAGCTAACGTTAGCTGGCTGGCTAAGATAACTGCATACTGTATAGCTTTGATTATTTGGTTAGATGGCGTTATGTATTTCCAAACATTGGTTTACTTTAATCACTCAAGTCATGATTGCAAACGATTGGTTAAATTTGAAGTAAAACATTTGAAGTTATTTCTGTTGTAGTTTACATCATAGGTAATAGGCTGGTCCTCCATATTACATCACACCATCATAGGTAATAGGCTGGTCCTCCATATTACTTCACACCATCATAGGTAATAGGCTGGTCCTCCATATTACATCACACCATCATAGGTAATAGGCTGGTCCTCCATATTACTTCACACCATCATAGGTAATAGGCTGGTCCTCCATATTACATCACACCATCATAGGTAATAGGCTGGTCCTCCATATTACTTCACACCATCATAGGTAATAGGCTGGTCCTCCATATTACTTCACACCATCATAGGTAATAGGCTGGTCCTCCATATTACATCACACCATCATAGGTAATAGGCTGGTGGCTGGTCCTCCATATGACATCACTCCTGACTTTATCAGTCTAATGAATTCTGATTGGTTTTATGTAACAACTCCAAAAATAGAACAGTGAGGTGTAACTTTGAATTGGGACTTTAAAAATAAATGTTGATATTTTATAAACAATGGAAAACATACAAACGACGACATCACACCTGCCCAGACCCACTCGAACACCCCCCCATCTCCATTAACTACATCACACCTGCCCAGACCCACTAGAACACACCTCCATCTCCATTAACTATATCACACCTGCCCAGACGCACTAGAACACACCCCCATCTCCATTAACTACATCACACCTGCCCAGACCCACTAGAACACACCTCCATCTCCATTAACTATATCACACCTGCCCAGACCCACTAGAACACACCCCCATCTCCATTAACTACATCACACCTGCCCAGACCCACTAGAACACACCTCCATTTCCATTAACTACATCACACCTGCCCAGACCCACTAGAACACACCTCCATCTCCATTAACTACATCACACCTGCCCAGACCCACTAGAACACATCTCCTTCCCCATGAACTACATCACACTTGCCCAGACCCACTAGAACACATCTCCATTAACTACATCACACCTGCCCAGACCCACAAGAACCCACCTCCATCTCCATTAACTACATCACACCTGCCCAGACCCACTAGAACACATCTCCTTCCCCATGAACTACATCACACCTGCCCAGACCCACAAGAACCCACCTCCATCTCCATTATCTACATCAAACCTGCCCAGACCCACTAGAACACACCCCCATCTCCATTAACTACATCACACCTGCCCAGACCCGATTTTAGCATGTCAATCTTGGTGGGGTCTCCTCAATATTGTTTTAAATGCATGCCTGCAAGACACAACACAACAGTAAGATGTTGGCATGATCAGTCCAATCAAAGCTACCGTCCATATAACGTGATTTGACGTAATTTTATCTGTGGCCAATGACCTTGAGCCTTCTTGGAAGGCCACTTGTAATATTAACTCTATGGCAGGATGCAAAGGGCTGACATTTTGGATGTCTACCTTTACTAAGGACATAAACTTCACCACGACGTAGTGTCCCCATGAGTGACAGAACACTGAGCCAATTACAGCGCAATGCTCCTATTTTTTGCTGGCTCGCCCCACCGCCACAGAAAGCACTGAGCTAAGCTGAAACACCTGCAATTTGGAGCTGCCTTACTCAAGAAAACAAAAATATACCATGTGTGTATGCAAATGTATTAACTCAATGATATATATATCTTTTTTGACATTGTTTGCAACTGATGTGCAACACTTATTAATGCCAAATTAACATGCAAAACAGGCAAGCCCCCCACATGTTTATATATATTTGATTTCTTGGGGCAAACATTCTGGGGCTCTGCCCTGAATGACAGGTCGCCACTGACTCACCCCCATCTCCAGCTCCTGCACCACTCTCCGCCACATGGCCTCAAACTGCACCATTTTATTTCTCTCCATCGCCCAGAACTTTACATTTTTAGATAATAAAGAATTTGACCTTTCCATTGAGTTAACAGTGGAAGATTGGTTGATTTCCAGTTTTTAATATTTAAGATGATTGATGAGAAAAGTATCATCCAACTACCGGGTATCTCAACACACCCTCATATTCCATGTCTTGAAATATGCAGACAGATGGATTAAAAGTAATTTTACATTGTATAACTGTACTTGGTGGTGTGGGGGCTGTGCTTTGGCAAAGTCGGTGGGGTTATATCGTTCCTGTTTGGCCCTGTCCGGGGGTGTCCTCAGATGGGGCCACAGTGTCTCCTGACCCCTCCTGTCTCAGCCTCCAGTATTTATGCTGCAGTAGTTTATGTGTCGGGGCGCTAGGGTCAGTTTGTTATATCTGGAGTACTTCTCCTGTCCTATTCGGTGTCCTGTGTGAATCTAAGTGTGCGTTCTCTAATTCTCTCCTTCTCTCTTTCTTTCTCTCTCTCGGAAGACCTGAGCCCTAGGACCATGCCAGAAGAGGACTGGCCACCCCACATATGCTCTCTCTAATTCTCTCTTTCTTTCTCTCTCTCGGAGGACCTGAGCCCTAGGACCATGCCCCAGGACTACCTGACATGATGACTCCTTGCTGTCCCCAGTCCACCTGACCGTGCTGCTGCTCCAGTTTCAACTGTTCTGCCTTATTATTATTCGACCATGCTGGTCATTTATGAACATTTGAACATCTTGGCCATGTTCTGTTATAATCTCCACCCGGCACAGCCAGAAGAGGACTGGCCACCCCACATAGCCTGGTTCCTCTCTAGGTTTCTTCCTAGGTTTTGGCCTTTCTAGGGAGTTTTTCCTAGCCACCGTGCTTCTACACCTGCATTGCTTGCTGTTTGGGGTTTTAGGCTGGGTTTCTGTACAGCACTTTGAGATATCAGCTGATGTACGAAGGGCTATATAAATAAATTTGATTTGATTTATGATTTATTTCTGACAGCCAACTTTCTAACTCCACCCATATCTTTATGACGTCATAACATTCCCATAACATTCCCAGAAGGATTACTGAGTTATTGGTAGTTTTACACTTCAGACATGACTGCCATTGTCCTATTCTCCCTGTGCACCTGCCAATGTAAATCCATTAAGTGAGACAAGTTACCAGACAGGACGTATTGCTAATGCTCTTCCCATTGATAACCTGAATGACAATTAACTTGTGGGTGGTGGT
Source organism: Oncorhynchus mykiss (assembly GCF_013265735.2). Taxonomy (NCBI): domain Eukaryota; kingdom Metazoa; phylum Chordata; class Actinopteri; order Salmoniformes; family Salmonidae; genus Oncorhynchus; species Oncorhynchus mykiss. The sequence continues at coordinate 3,008,635 of NC_048581.1, read as the reverse complement.
GGTGATGACGGCCTATTAGATGATGTCGTCCATCGGGATTCCCCCCAAGAAAGAAGACGCTCTGGATTGATCACTGGGGTCAGATGTGAAGGAGGTTGATCATCAGGAGTCAGATGTGAAGGAGGAGGTTGATCATCAGGAGTTTATGTCCTATCGTTTTGTTGGACAAGTTTGCTTACCACCAAAAGAAAACAACTTCCATTTCACATAATAATCAACTACAATGCTTCACCTTCTACAGTATAAACATGGTGTAGATTGGCTGTCAACAATTAAAAACAAGAAAAATACATATATTTTTCCCCACAAGCTTCTAGAACTCCCGTCTTCCTAAAAACACACTAGCTTCTAGAACTCTCGTCTTCTAAAATTCACTAGCTTCTAGAACTCTCGTCTTCTAAAACTCACTAGCTTCTAGAACTCTCGTCTTTCTAAAACTCACTAGCTTCTAGAACTCTCATCTTCCTAAAACCCACTAGCTTCTAGAACTCTCATCTTCCTAAAACCCACTAGCTTCTAGAACTATCATCTTCCGAAAACTCACTACCTTCTAGAACTCTTGTCCCCTTAGAACGAGTCCAAACAAAACTCATCTCCAATACAGAAAAACGTGTCAAAATAAATTGTGATCCATGGAAAAGCACTGGCTTAACGCAAAACACAAATATTTTTGACTGCCCACCCTTGAAACAATCAGCAACCAAGTTGTCCTTACCACCGACATGTCTGAGTTCAAGAGGAAACTCCTGTAATATCCGCAGTAACTTTCTACCTCACTGCAGAGCTTCTCTCTCTCTTCTCAGGGTTCACTCGATAGGCATGTTGTAGGATCGGGGCCCAGTCTCCAATATTTGGGGCCCAGTCTCTAGTACATTTGGGTTGGCACATCTGAGAATGATCCCTGATATTATAAAAGCAGGGCAACAATGTCAATATAATTGTACCCAAAAATTGTCAGTTGGTTGCGTAAATAATTATGAATACTAAATGTTACATTAATTATAAATATGAAAACCAAATGTACACCTCTTTGTTAATATGTAATAATTAACATAATGGTGAGGCATGGAATAATAAAACATGTATATTTTGTCAGGCTGAATGTTTGAAATATGAGGTGATTTGAGTCATGCTTCTTCAGTAGTGGAATAAAGACAATTAGCACTTGAGTGTTGTCAAGAAATGCTGGAGTGATGTAGGACTGTTAATAAAATTGATTATAGACCAATGTATTATACTGCGTCCATGTGTATCCATGTAAGTCGTTGAAAAAAACAACCCAAAACAACATTTTCAACTTTCACATTCAACTACAACCAAACGCATATTGGACGTTGGGCATAGCCTCCTTTTCAATGTCTTTCCAATTACATTTTTTTCCCCCCCAAGTTTCCAAATCAATAACTGTCACAAGAATGTCTAGTTCCAATGATATGAACTCAAAACTCACAATCTACTTTGACCAATTCCCCAGTCAGACTGCTGGGGGTTGTAAGGCCCCTTCATAGAAGAATTGGACAAAGTCCCAGAATTTCTGCAAAGGGTAAGTTCTTTATTCAGAGAGCTCCGAAAACCATACAAGCACATAGCCTTTTATACCTCACATTTGGTCATATAAATACCCCTACTCTTCTCAAACACTGTCAATGCTGGTTACAAGTCTTCTCCAACACATACATTGCTTATCATATCCTGAAACATGTTACATAATCTACTGCAAGCCTAACGGTTTCTCCCCTCCCTGGGTGGGGAGACCTCCTTCCTGTTATCAGTTTTACAGTGGTCACAAGTTGTCTGTCACAAGCTGTCTGTTAACAGTTCCTCTTTTCCTTGAATGTCTCACTTGAATTGCTAAATAGTAAAGTCTTAACTTGTCCTACGCACACACATTAGAGAATTACAGTCTATTAATTCTAATTCTTTACACAGTTATACGTTTCAGGGTGGAATCCTTTAGTCATTACCTTAAACATATACATTCCATTATCAATAACCAATATGCAGAAACAGTTTGTGATATATTGAAAGCCTAAACATAAAATGTGCTATATACACAAACATCTTCCACAATAATCATATTACTTGAATTTTTCTTAAACAAGCACCTGAAATAAACTGCACAAGCACCAGAAACGCTGTTGTTTTGACAAGTGGCAATAAATCAATGATATCGATTAGGGGGGAAATCAGGTTGTACGTGCTGTTGAGACGAACACAACTAAAAAAACAAATGGAAATGGGAGATATATTTCACCTCACTGGTTAGAGGGCAACCTGCAGAAGACAGTCAGCTACATTTTGGAGTGATGCATTTAAATGTAGGGGTGGCCAACGTGGTCAGTGTAACAACTCTTTTTGTTGTCACTTTTTGTTAAATCTCATAAATAAAGGATTCTACATTGTGACATCATAGTACTCTTTCAATTCAGAGCCTAGATTTTTCCCCTGAGGCTAATATCCATTTAATGTGGAAATTAATAGAACAGGGAGGGGAGAAACATTTAGGGTTCTACATTGTGACATTATGTTAAAACATTCTACATTGTGACATTATTTCATTGATATCATGAAACAACTCCTTCATGTATTTTCTGATGTTTAATCAGAGATCTTTTACCAGAGTATCTCTTCCCACATTGATTACAGCTATAAGGTTTCTCTCCTGTGTGTGTCCGCTGGTGTATAGTCAGATAGCTAGATGTCGTAAAACTCTTCCCACATTGAGCACAGCTAAACGGTTTCTCTCCTGTGTGTATTCTCTGGTGTAAAGTCAGATGGTCAGATCTAGTAAAACTCTTCCCACATTGATCACAGCTATAAGATTTCTCTCCTGTGTGTATCCTCTGGTGTAAAGTCAGATGGTCAGATCTAGTAAAACTCTTCCCACATTGTTCACAGCTATAAGACTTCTCTCCTGTGTGTATTCTCTGGTGTAAAGTCAGATGGTCAGATCGAGTAAAACTCTTCCCACATTGATCACAGCTATACAATTTCTCTCCTGTGTGTGTTCTCTGGTGTAACGTCAGCTGGCCAGATGAAGTAAAACTCTTCCCACATTGATCACAGTTATAAGGTATCTCTCCTGTGTGTGTTCTCTTGTGTACAATGAGATAGCTAGATGAAGAAAAACTCTTCCCACATTGAGCACAGCCATATGGTTTGTCTCTTTTGTGTAATCTTTGATGTATTTTAAGTTTTACTGAAGAGTTTAATCTTTTACCATAGTCAGAGCAGCAGTGAGATTTCTCTCCTGTGTGTACTCGCTGGTGTATTTTAAGTTCTGATGAAGATTTGCAACCTTTCCCACAGTCAGAGCAGAAGTGAGATTTCTTCCCTGTGGGTCTCTGCTGGTGTTTCTTGAGGAGTTCTGATCTGGAGAGACTTTTCTCTGCCTCATGATGTTGTTGAGGCTCCCCAGAGGATCCACGATAGTCACATCTCTCTCCTGTGTGAACAACAAGGTCAGACAGATGTTTAAAGGCCCACAACACCAGAAATCCACTGTTTATTTGAGGTAAAAGGTGATGCCCAGAGCATCCCCATGAAGTTGTACAACAATTGACGTCTGTTAAATTATTTTACAATTGTCTTAAGACAGTCAAAACCTAAGCAGTGTGGCAGACGACCTTTGGTCTCCAAAAAAGGCCCCTTTCTGTGTTTGCTAAAATTGCGGCATGAGGGCGACGCACACACAATTTGATTGCAGAAGCTCCCCCATGCTAATGAGGAAACCGATGTAGTATATCTGCCTGGAGCAAAAATGGTGAGCAGATTTTCTTTTTCACAATGTATTCTGAAGATTACAGTGCAAGATCAGGATGCTACTGAAGGAAACTCACATTAAGCTCTGTGTCCATTCACTAATTCACCACCGTGGGGGAAAACTCAGGGGAGTTCTCATAGGCTGACAGCAAAAATAGCCTCCATTTACAGGTTGCTTATAAGTGCATTTCACATTACTTTTTGGAATATAATTGTAAGGCTCGCTTGAATCTCCTGCTTAATAGGTTTGTGTTATCGTCGCAAATAAACTGCTTTATACTTATAAAACACATCAACCAGTAAAATGCTCTTTAGCTAGCTTTGCCATCAGCCTGGCAATGAGGGTTTGTACATTAAGTGTTTAACAAATTGGCCCATAACTTCACCTAACAATAACATAGACCTACTGTAGGACCCATAACTTCCCCGAAACACAATAACTACAGACATACTGGAGCACGTGTGTGTTGTACAATAGCCTATCCATCAAGGAACACTTCTCCACAAATTATGAGCTAAGTATCTCTGTGTGCAAACAGACTAACGAGACCCTACAGTAAATCAAGCAGACAATAACACATTATAAACATACATTTGTTAGGGATGTTGGATCCAAAGTGGAGCACGGCATAACTGTCTTTACCAGAGTAATGAATGAAGAAGCACTTTGGTTGTTGTTGCATGTTGTGATGTTTGTCATTTGACTGTCATTCAGAAAATGATTTCCTGGATCAGCTGATCAGTTTTCTGAATGACAGATTGTCGAAAATGTGACTGTAACTAAACAGCTACAGTATTAAGAATTATGTGTAATTATTGAAGAACCACATTAATGACAGTATTGATTTGGGTGTTGTCAATAAAGTTAAGGTGACTCTCGGTTAGAATCATTGGATTTAGCAAACTCTGAAATGATTTAGGATCTGTGCCAATGAAAACTGTTTTCCCAGCGTAATATAAGGAGACACTAAATGTTACGTAGGTAGAGTGCATTTCAGAGATCTGAATACAAAAAACTGTCCGACAGCAAGATCCAGTATTTAAGTTCCTCACATGACAAGCTTAACGTTATGACTATAACTAATGTTCCCTCCACTTACTCAACATACCATGGGGAAATACAATCATTCCTCATGCCGACGCAAACGGATACTAAATGAAAAGGCCCATGGCAGACCACCCAGACCTGACCCAGACCACCCAGACCTGACCCAGACCACCCAGACCTGACCCAGACCTGACCCAGACCACCCAGACCTGACCCCGCAAGATGAGTCAGTTTTGTCAATTTATTCATTGTCTTTTGTTTGAAACACTCCTGTCAATGTTGAGTAAGGACACACACCTAATTAGGCATATAGAAGTAGGACGAGTCTACCTGGCCTGTGCACAAATGTAGGCCTATAAATGTGCCCACTTGGGGATGTCTGATAGTATTTCTGACTGTCTTAACGCACCACCACTAATGAGTTGTGGAGCTTCTCAAAGCAAATGTATCTTCAAAGTAATGCTTTATTCACCTCAAACAGCAAGTAAACAAAGTCTAATCAAAATCAATTGCAAATGAGAATAGTTCCTCAAAGTAGTTGAAAAATATTTCCAGCTCTCGCCCTTTCGATAACCACTCGACATGAAAGGGAAAAATGTAATGCTCTGATCCAGTGGAAATGTCATAAAATACCTGATTACTTCTTAGCCCCTTTCACAAATAGCCGACAGCTGTGTCTGTCCAGAACTCACTGGCACGGGAAACTGAGAGCCCAGAATATCTTATACAATGTTTCAAGTTCATTGTAGACAGGCCATGTGATTTATAGTATATTTATTTGCAATGCTTTTATTTGTTGGCTTTATGTAGACTATTTGTTTACATAGTTGGCAATGGCAATAAAAGTTACTTATAATTTTAATTTAGATAGAATGTAGATTAATCACAGACAATGATTTTGAGATACTATTATAAATCAAATGAAACTGTTCCAAGAAAATGTGCATGTAAAAATCATAACTGGCACGCAGATTGGTAGAAATTTACGAAGGCCACCAGGAGGAGGTGGTTCGGTTAGAGTCTTTTCTCTTCTGGTTAGACTATATTGATGTAATGGCATGAAAATAATCTGGCTGAATATTATACAATGACTTATCAACAGCTCTAACAATTTGACCTCCGCAGGAAATCTACACTGGTCTTCTAGAATATACTATATATCCTAGAAACCTGGTTAAACTATCATTATGACATCATGGATCAATTCTAGAATATACTATATAGCCTATAAACCTGGTTAAACTATCATTATGACATCATGGATGAATTCTAGAATATACTATATATCCTAGAAACCTGGTTAAACTATCATTATGACCTCATGGATGAATTCTAGAATATACTATATAGCCTATAAACCTGGTTAAACTATCATTATGACATCATAGATGAATTCTAGAATATATCCTAGAAACGTGGTTTAACTATTATTATAACATCATGGATGAATTCTAGAATATACTATATAGCCTCGAAATTAAACTATAATTTTGACCTCATGGATGGCCAGTCTTTGTCCAAAAATAAAAATCTTTACACTCTCTTTGGATAATTCATTCCAATCATTTAAAAGTTAACAGCGGGTATTTTGCATGTACGTTTAAGTATTTTGATATGTTCACAAATCTACAAAACAGCCGTTTTGGGGTTCTGATGGGGTACAACAGTTGAACTAAGCTCATGAGGCATGTGTTATATTCTTCAAGAATCATTGGCTATAAATAAATAATTTAAAAGTAAAACAATGGATGTAGCATTGCAGATTTCCCCTTTAACACCAAACATCAGCCCAACAACTGCAGAGTTTGTGCCTCTGTTTTTAAGACTGTACTTACTAGTGTTAATCAGGGCCCGGTTTCTCAAAACCATCTTACGGCTAAGTTCATTGTTAGAACCATTGGACGCCTGAAGATGCGTTTGGGAAACCGGGCCCAGATATCCAGTTTCCTCATCTTCTTCCTCCTCCTTTTTGGATGTGACAGTCACCTCCTCCTCCTCCTCCTCTTTCACTCCAAAAACCGCATCCTCCTCCTCTTTTACTGTAACATCCTCCTCCTCTTTCACTCTGAACGCGTCTTCCTCTTCTTTAACCTTTCTGATCTCCCCATCCCGGATCCGGGATCGTGAATACAGACTCAAGCTCATTACCATAACGCAACGTTAACTATTCATGAAAATCGCAAATGAAATGAAATAAATATGCTAGCTCTCAAGCTTAGTCTTTTGTTAACAACACTGTCATCTCAGATTTTCAAAATATGCTTCTCAACCATTGCAAAACAAGCATTTGTGTAACAGTATTGATGGCTAACGTAGCATTTAGCATTAGCATTCAGCTGGCAACATTTACACAAAAAAACAGAAAAGCATTCAAATAAAATCATTTACCTTTGAAGAACTTCAGATGTTTTCAATGAGGAGACTCTCAGATAGCAAATGTTCAGTTTTTCCTGAAAGATTATTTGTTTAGGACAAATCGCTCCGTTTTCTGCGTCACGTTTAGCTATGAAAAAACCCCTGTATCCAGGATTGTGTAAATCTATCAGCAAGCTCATTAGCATAACACAACGTTAACTATTTATGAAAATCGCAAATGAAATGAAATAAATATGCCATCTCTCAAGCTTAGCCTTTTGTAAACAACACTGTCATCTCAGATTTTCAAAATATGCTTCTCAACCATAGGAAAACAATCATTTGTGTAAAAGTAGCTAGCTAGCGTTAGCATTTCGCGTTAGCATTTCGCGTTAGCATTTCGCGTTAGCATCCAGCACGCAACATTAACAAAAACATAAAAGCCTTCAAATAAAATAATTTACCTTTGAAGAACTTCTGATGTTTTCAATGAGGATACTCTCAGTTAGATAGCAGATGCTTAGTTTTTCCAAAAAGATTCCTTGTGTATTAGAAATAGCTCCGTTTTATACATCACATTTGGCTACCAAAAAAAATCCGAAAATTCAGTCCTCAAAACGCAAACTTTTTTCCAAATTAACTTCATAATATCGACTAAAAACATGGCAAACGTTGTTTAGAATCAATCATCAAGGTGTTTTTCACATATCTCTTCATTGATACATCGTTCTTGGACACATGCTTTCTCCCCTGAATCAAATGGTAAAGTAGAAGCAGCTGGCAATTGCGCACCGAATTCGACGCAGGACACCAGGCGGACACTTGGAAAATGTAGTCTCTTATGGTCAATCTTCCAATGATATGCCTACAAATACGTCACAATGCTGCTAAGACCTTGGGCGAACGACAGAAAGTGTAGGCTCATTCGTTGCGCAATCACAGCCATATAAGGAGAGAATGGAAAACAGAGCTTCAGAAATTCTGCTAATTCCTGGGTGATGCATCATCTTGGTTTCGCCTGTAGAATGAGTTCTGGGGCACTTACAGACAAAATCTTTGCAGATTCTGAAACTTCAGAGTGTTTTCTTTCCAAAACTGTCAAGAATATGCATAGTCGAGCATCTTTTCGTGACAAAATATCGCGCTTAAAACGGGAACGTTTTTTATCCAAAAATGAAATAGCGCCCCTAGAGCTCTAACAGGTTAACTGAGACGTCTTTCTCTTCTTCTTTCACCGTAACAGCCTCACCCTCTACTTGTTTTTCTATTGTAACTTCCTCCTCCTCTTTCACCAGAGCTTCTTTCTCCGTGCAGAAGACCACCTCTTCTTTATCAGGAGGAGAGCAGCTTAGTGAACTCATGGTCAGATATGTTAGCTAGCTAGGCTAATGCTAACTTAACCAGCCCGCTATCTGACTAATAACAACACCGTAAATATGAAATTAAATCGGATAACTAACTAGACGACAGTAGTGAGTTTAAAATACAGTGGCTAATAAACACGAAAGCGTCTAAAGCGGTTTATTGGTTCGTCTATTTTGTCTATCAAGCTACGGAGGTGTCTGACTAACTGTTGCTGCTGTTGAAAGAAGCGTTCCGTCCACTACATTATACGTCACACCAGCAGCATTGCCTTAAATTCCCAGACCGCCATCTGCTGACTGGAGTGGGTAACGCAGTTGAGTAAAATGTATATTTTATCTTCAGATAACAAGTTAAAGTGTAGGAAGCATGAGTTTTTACTCACCAGTGTAACAATACAGTGTGGTTAAAGACTTAGTAAGCTAGTTGTAGTCACTTTATGGTTACCTATAAGGACAAACAGTTATGTTTTTGCGTTATTACATATTTATTAACTTATTTCGGGCAATCTTCTAAACTACCCACAATGCACTAATATCCCAACCTTATATGGATGATCAACTCTGTGCTACCGAGTTTGTATGCCAGTGTAACGACCGAGGTAAAGACAGTTTGAAGTTGGATATTAGAGAGATATTCGCGCTTTTTAACCTCAATAGCTTTCAAACCACTTGAGCCACAGACTCCAAATAAGTGTCATGATGTTGGAAATATTGCGTACAACATTGCACAGTTCTTATTTTCACGATTTGGACATTAATTATCTTTCCAAAGCTAATAAACATGTGGAAATGTGAGCAATATTTTGTATTCCTTGTTGAATTAGTTAGGGAGCGTAAACAAAGTACAAACTTTTTTTACATTCAAATTTCAATCGGTCCTTGGTCATGTGATCTACTGACTTCAAACAAGGTTCAGAATGTCCACTGACTACACTTCTATATTGCACAAACTTTAGTTTGTCCATTTTCATCTCAAAAGGTTTTACATAAAAAATAAAAAAAAATAAAAAATTCAATAGCTCCTTGGTCGTGTGACCTATTGTCTGCTGACTACCCTTCCATATTGCACAGTCTGGTTTGTGTAAAATCACAAGGTGTAACGTACATTTTTGATAGTTTCAAATTTGCAATAGCTCCTTGGTCATGTCAATTACACACCTAAGAAGCATGCAGTGTATTGCATAACCCATATTGTATAACCTCTAGTCATGTCTCTTCTATATTTTTGCACATTAATATTAGTTTGACAGTTAGATGGTTCAGTCCAGTGTTGTGTTTACCCTTTTCTTTAATATTTAATTGGTAGTTCTAAGTACTGTACTGCTGGTCAATACATATACTGAACAGGGATGGAGAGTTAGCTGGTGAGGTAGGCTGGTCAATGCATATACTGAACAGGGATGGAGAGTTAGCTGGTGAGGTAGGCTGGTCAATACATATACTGAACAGGGATGGAGAGTTAGCTGGTGAGGTAGGCTGGTCAATACAAATACTGAACAGGGATGGAGAGTTAGCTGGTGAGGTGGGCTGGTCAATACAAATACTGAACAGGGATGGAGAGTTAGCTGGTGAGGTGGGCTGCAGTGGGTTTACTGGCCAATACAAATACTGAACATGTAACCACAGTAATGGTGGCCAGAAAATCAATGATTAAAAATGTAACATTGACAAATTAAACAGAAATTGTAGACCTTTAATCTTTTCCAACATGTCAACAGACACTTAACTTCAAATAAGTATGAAACATTTCACCATGTTAACTTCCTCTTTATCCCTGGTTGATGTACATGTCAGTGTTAACTTCCTCTTTATCCCTGGTTGATGTACATGTCAGTGTTAACTTCCTCTTTATCCCTGGTTGATGTACATGTCGTGTTAACTTCCTCTTTATCCCTGGTCGATGTACATGTCAGTGTTAACTTCCTCTTTATCCCTGGTCGATGTACATGTCAGTGTTAACTTCCTCTTTATCCCTGGTTGATGTACATGTCAGTGTTAACTTCCTCTTTATCCCTGGTTGATGTACATGTCAGTGTTAACTTTCTCTTTATCCCTTTTTTGAACTCTGAAATCATAGGCATGAACTGAACATATGGCTGTCCCACACAACTACATAAAAATAAAGAATTGACATTTACTTTGAATTAAATGTCATTACATACCAGACATTTTTAGTATATCCTCAGCCATTTATTTCTGCAGTTGCTCCATGTGTATTTTGAAGGTTCCATATCAATTTGGGATGTTAACTTTTTTAGCTTTTTGTCTGAAAGTATTTTCTCAACTGCGATACCAACTCCAGTCAGCAGATGGCGATGTGCGTCTTTCAGGTGATTCTGCAACTGTGACGTATAATCTAGTGGACGGGACGCTCCTTCAACATCAACAGTTAGTCAGACACTTTGGTTCACTCTAACTTGATGGAAAAAAGGTTTATTCAATAAATCTAGCAACTCCTCTCATACTGGGAAGACCCCCACAGGCCTTAAGGGCAGTTTTATTTCAAATGTAGTACCCGGACTGAGAAAATCCAGTAAGCGTTTTATAGTTTCATCCTTAGGGTAACTTACCGTGGACACACTCCCATCAGTTTCTGAGACAACTGCCCAGACTTTGTAGACTGTTTAATAATACTTAAACCTCGTCTTTATCAAATTATCCATTAAAGATACCAACTTAAAACCTACGTTTGTCTACATACGGGTTGCTTAAATTATATCTAATTATATTCCCAGTTTTACTTGATCAAATCTCTAGTAATCATTAAACACACATACAATTCATCATATGTTCATATATTCACAGAATCCATATAAAAATAAATTCTTAGCTACTCACGAAAACCATTCAATTTGCTTTTTCAAGGACTCTCCATAGCTAAGAAGCAACTCTCCAAACATACTCTCAGCAGAATAAAAAAATTAACTTTTGTTTCCCAGACAAAGACCACGGGATCCTTAACTGTTCTCTAACCTCCCAGAGACCACGGCAAAATCAAGCCTCCCAGGAACTATAAACCTTCCGCTGCTTTCTAAAATATCATCCCGTTTATTATCTAATTTTCAATAATCTGAGTAAGCATATTTCTATATGTTACTATCCAAACGTCAGATTAAGACTCATTTCCACATTCACACAACTCTCATATCAGTCACACAATGCTATTCCCAAACATACCTAATCAATTCGTTTTTCAACAATATTTTTACCTGCAGGAATATTTTCACATTTCTAGCTTATGGTTAGTTCCTAGGATAATGCAACTCATACATTTATACTCAGAGCCTCCTGACTGGGCCCTGTTTACACCTCCACACAGGAATACACACTCCGAGCCTCCTGACTGGGCCCTGTTTACACCCCCACACAGGAGTACACACTCAGATCCTGACTCGGCCCTGTTTACGCCTCCAAGGTACCCCCTCACATAGAAATACACACTCAGAGCCTACGAGGATTTTCTAAAAACTCACTTTAAAAAAAACTAGGTGTATAGAATCTGCTCGCTGCCTCTCAGGTCTAAGGTGCATGAGATTCCAAGTTTGAGGGATCCCTCGAGGACGATTTACCCAGGTCGTCAGGAGCGGTCACCAAGTCAAGATTCACATTGCAAAATGTGGTTGTTAATTTAATATCAAATGAGAAACAAACTTATCACACAAGTCAGATTTATTCTTATTAAACAAAATCTTTATTCACTTATTAATAAGGGAGCAGGTCAATACAACACACACATATAAAGTGAATCAATTGAGTGCTCTACGATAATATTGGCTGGTCAACAAATCACCCCCAGATGATTAGTTGAGAGCCACGAGACAAAAGTACAAAGGTCTTTTATAGCTAAGATACACCCATTTCAACCTACATGACCAACAACAGATGTATACAACGGGTCACAAGGTTAAGTTTTGTATGAAAGGTACTTATAATTCTCAGCAGACAGTATCTGCTGTCTGGCCCTGGGGTCATCTCTCCCTGGTACCATATAGAACAGAAACATTAACTCATAATCTGGAATACTGTCTCTTTAGGTTTTAATCACCCAAAAGACATTGTAAATCTCCTGTCAGTGTTTTCTCCCAGAAGCCCATCCTCAGTAGAACACAGACACAATAGTTCTAAGAACCCTCTATTCTGTTGCATAAAACAACCATTTGATACAATAAAAGTAGAATAACATAATGTTGAAGTTTTGCTCTCAGTGTCCACTGAAAGTTGACTAGTAACAACAACTGGGACCTAAAAGACACCCACCATGAGACCCACTAAATCTGCCCAAGAAGAGGCAAACAAAATAAAAACCCACAACAAACTTAAAAACAGGAAGCAAACCAAAACAGTAGCGCAACTAAAGGTGTTGATTTGTCACATCTATCAAGACAACTGGAGCACTGGGCCAGACACTCTTAAATAGAACCTGGACCAGCTCAGGTGAAAAACCATCCCACTAACGAGATGGACAAGCCAGCACAGGTATAACACATACTGACTAACGAGGTGACACCAATCAGTGCGTCCTACGTGCTAACGAGATAGACGTGCTCAAGTCCAACCTCAAAACATAAATGGAAGACCAAAGCCTGTAGCACCTTCCCCCTTAGACAACAAACATATCCTATATTTTTGTTGGACACTTTTGCTCACCACCAACAGAAAACAACTTCCATTTCACATTATAATCAACTACACTGCTTCACCTTCACCAATATAAACATGGTGTCTACTGGCTGTCAACTACACTGCTTCACCTTCACCAATATAAACATGGTGTCTACTGGCTGTCAACAATTAAAAACAAGAAAAAACACCTATTCCTAAATAATAATAAACAATTATGTTATTTTTTTCTCCTTTTTCTTTCTATAGAATCCTACAACTCACTAGCTTCTAGAACTCTCGTCTTCCTAAAACTCACTAGCTTCTAGAACTCTCGTCTTCCTAAAACTCACTTGCTTCTAGAACTCTTGTCTTCCTAAAACTCACTAGCTTCTAGAACTCTCGTCCTCTTGGAACGAGCCCAAACAAAACTCAGATCAAATTGTATTAGTCACATGCACCGAATACAACAGTGAAATGCTTCCTTATGAGCCCCTAACCAACAGTGCAGTTTCAATACGGAAAAGAATAAGAGATAAAACTCCAAATAAACACACTGGCTCAACGCAAAGCACAAATCTTTTTGACTGGTCACCCCAGAGATAATCAGCAACCAAGTTTTCCTTACCACGGACATGTTGATTTCAAGAGGAAACTCCTGCGATATCCGTAATAACTTTCCACCTCACTGCGGAGCTTCTCTCTCTTTTCAGGGTTCACTAGATAGGCATGTTGTTGGATCTGGGCCCAGTCCCCAATATCTGGCTCTAGAACATTTGGTTTGGCACATGTGAGAAATAACCCTGATATTCTAAAAACAGGGCAACAATGTCAATATAATTGTACCAAAAAATTGTCATGTTGGTTGCATGAATAAATATCACTACCAAATGTTACATGAAATGTAAATATGAAATATTTGATTGCATAGTCATATTTTCAACGTCTTTTCAATATAATTTTGCTTGGTGGGATAGCCCAATGTCAAAACACAGTTTTAACGTGTCCAAATCAATAACCAATATGCAGGAACAGTTTGGGGATAAATTGAAAACCTAAACATAACATGTGCTATTTACACAAACATCTGCCACAATAATCACATTACTTGTATTTTTAAAACAAACTCCTTATAAACTGCACAAGCACCAGAAACACTGTTGTTTTGACAAATAGCAATAAATCACTGATATCGATTAGGGGGGAAATTAGGTTGTACGTGCTGTTGAAACTGACATAACAAAAAAACACATGGAAATGGGAGATATATTTTACCTCCCTGGTTAGAGGACAACCTGCAGAAGAGTCAGCTACATTTGGGAGTGATGCATTAAATTTAGGGGTCGCTAAACAAGGGAATGCAACACTTATTTGTCATCACTCATCGATATCATGCTAAAAAAAATTGTGAGAGAGGAGAGAGATGAGGTTGCACATCCTGTTAAAACTAACAGCTCAAAAACCTCACGGAATCTGGGAATAATGAGTACATCCCTGGTTAGAGGACAATTTGTAGAAAACAGCACGCTACATTTTGAAGTGTTGCATTTTGATTCAAGTGGGTCACCAACGTGGTAAGTGTAACACAACTCCTAATTGTCCCTAGAATTTCTAAGCAAACAGCTGGAGGCAGGGCTTTCTCCTGTAGATCTCCATTTGGATGGAATGGTCTGCCTATCCATGTGAGAGACGCAGACTCGGTCTCAACCTTTAAGTCTTTACTGAAGACTCATCTCTTCAGTAGGTCATATGATTGAGTGTAGTCTGGCCCAGGAGTGTGAAGGTGAACGGAAAGGCTCTGGAGCAACGAACCGTCCTTGCTGTCTCTGCCTGGCCGGTTCCCCTCTCTCCACTGGGATTCTCTGCCTCTAACCCTATTACAGGGGCTGAGTCAATGGCAAACTGGTGCTCTTTCATGCCGTCCCTAGGAGGGGTGCGTCACTTGAGTGGGTTGAGTCACTGACGTGATCTTCCTGTCTGGGTTGGCGCTCCCCCTTGGGTTGTACCATGGCGGAGATCTTTGTGGGCTTTACTCGGCCTTGTCTCAGGATGGTAAGTTGGTGGTTGAAGATATCCCTCTAGCGGTGTGGGGGCTCTGCTTTGGCAAAGTCGGTGGGGTTATATCCTTCCTGTTTGGCCCTGTCCGGGGGTATCATCGGATGGGGCCACAGTGTCTCCTGACCCCTCCTGTCTCAGCCTCCAGTATTTATGCTACAGTAGTTTATGTGTCAGGGGGCTAGGGTCAGTTTGATATATCTGGAGTACATCTCCTGTCCTATTCGGTGTCCTGTGTGAATTTAAGTGTGCTCTCTCTAATTCTTTCTTTCTCACTCTCGGAAGACCTGAGCCCTAGGACCAGGCCTCAGGACTACCTGGCACGATGACTCCTTGCTGTCCCCAGTCCACCTGGCCGTGTTGCTGCTCCAGTTTCAACTGTTCTGCCTGCGGCTATGGAACCCTGACCTGTTCACCGGATGTGCTACCTGTCCCAAACCTGCTGTTTTCAACTCTCTAGAGACAGCAGGAACGGAAGAGATACTCTTAATGATCGGCTATGAAAAGCCAACTGACATTTACTCCAGAGGTGTTGATCTGTTGCACCCTCGACAACTACTGTGATTATTATGATTTGACCATGCTGGTCATTTATGAACATCTTGGCCATGTTCTGTTATAATCTCCACCCGGCACAGCCAGAAAAGGGCTGGCCACCCCTCATAGCCTGGTTCTTCTCTAGGTTTCTTCCTAGGTTTTGGCCTTTCTAGGGAGTTTTTCCTAGCCACCGTGCTTCTACACCTGCATTGCTTGCTGTTTGGGGTTTTAGGCTGGGTTTCTGTACAGCACTTTGAGATATCAGCTGATATAAGAAGGGCTTTATAAATACATTTGATTTGATCCGAACTATTTTTTTGTTTGTCAATTTTTGTTAAATCACATAAATAGTACTCTTCCATTTCAGAACCTGGATTTTTCCCCTGAGGCTAATATCCATAACATGTTGATATCAATTCATAAGTGGGCACACGTTTAGGCTTCTACATTGTGAAATCATTACAATACTCCTACTACAATGTAAAACAATTCTACATTGTGACATTAATTCATTGAAATCATGAAACTACTACTTCATGTATGTATTTTCTAATATTTGACCAGAGATCTTTTATCAGATTATCTCTGGTCACAGCTATGAGATTTCAATCCTGTGTGTTCTCTGGTGTTGAGCCAGATGGCCAGATTGACAAAAACTCTTCCCACATTGACCACAGATATACGGTTTCTCTCCTGTGTGTATTCTCTTGTGCACTGTCAGAACTCCAGATCGACTAAAACTCCTCCCACATTGACCACAGCTATAAGGTTTCTCTCCTGTGTGTGTTCTCTGGTGTAGAGTCAGACTGCCAGATGAAGTCAAACTCTTCCCACATTGATCACAGCTATAAGATTTCTGTCCTGCATGTGTTCTCAGGTGCACTGTCAGAACTCCAGGTCGACTAAAACTCCTCCCACATTGACCACAGCTATAAGGTTTCTCTCCTGTGTGTGTTCTCTGGTGTTGAGTCAGATGGGAAGTTTGAACAAAACTCTTCCCACATTGATCACAGCTATATGGTTTCTCCCCTGTGTGTGTTCTCTGGTGTAGAGTCAGACTGCCAGATGAAGTAAAACTCCTCCCACATTGACCACAGCTATATGGTTTCTCCCCTGTGTGTGTTCTCTGGTGTAGAGTCAGACTGCCAGATGAAGTAAAACTCCTCCCACATTGACCACAGCTATAACGTTTCTCTCTTGTGTGTGTTCTCTGATTATTTTTAATGCCTGATGGTGTGAATCTCTTCCCACAGTCAGAGCAGCAGTGAGTTCTCTTCCCTGTGGGTCTCTGCGGGTGTTTATTGAGGTGTTCTGATCTGGAGAGACTCTTCTCTGTCTCCTCAGCATCATGAGGTTGTTGAGGCTCCCCAGAGGATCCACGATAGTCACGTCTCTCTCCTGTGTGAACAACAAAGTCAGACAGATGATTAAAGGCCCACAACAGCGGTAATCCAGTGTAAAAGTTGATGCCAAACAGCATAGCCATGATGTTGTACAACAATTGCTGTCTGTAATGAATGTTAAAATTATTGTCTTAAAATGAGCAAGAAGTCATATTTTGTCTTGTTTTCACATTAGTAGTAACATCTAAGATTGTAGACTAGAAATAAGTTATTCATGTTGTTGAAACTCTAAGCAGTGTGGTAGAAGACTTTTGGTCTACAATACAGGCCCCTTTGTGTTTTCGAAAATTGCGGCACGAGGGCAATTTGATTGCATAAACTCCTCCATGCTAATGAGGAAACCACTAGTTATGGATGTCGTATATCTGGTGTGACAAGATGAATGAAAAGAATCTGCCCACTCCATCAAGCAATGGGGACAGCAACACAGGGCATTCACGGGACCTCATGGAACACACCTGCAGAAACTGGACAACAGGGGGAAGCAGAGGAGATACCTATCATAGACTTCTCCCAGCTGACGCTTGACATGCCACCTACGCCGCCTCAAGTGGTAGAAACAACCAGCTGGTATCATTAAGTAGAATCTGTCATTCTGCCCCTGAACAGGCAGTTAACCCACTGTTCCTAGGCCGTCATTGAAAATAAGAATTTGTTCTTAACTGACTTGCCTAGTAAAATAAAGGTAAAATAAAAAAATGTAAAAAATCATTGTGTGTCAAAATATATACCAATACTAGTTTCCAAGTGACTACTAGCTGACGAGCATAATAACCAATAGAATAAGTTATTAGGTATTGATATATACATAGGTAAAAGAAACTTGAAGGTAAGGAAATATAGGAGGAATCCATAACACTCCGCATATTTAAATAGGAGCATATCTATCCAAGACCTCATACTAGACCGGAAAATAAGGGAGTGACAACGTGAACGAAGGAACAAACCCAACTCACGCGAAGGGCCATTACGAAGAAATAGAAGGGTTAGGCCCTTGTTACACCGCAGTAACTAAAATCCTAAAGTACTCTGCCCAGCCAGAGGACGGGGTAGAGGCATTTGCTGCAGGTATTAGGCAAACGTCAGCAACTATCATTATGACATCATGGATTAATTCTAGAATATACTATATAGCCTAGAAAACAATCATTATGACATCTTGGATGGCCAGTCCTTGTATTCATAGTGTAGTGAATTCAGGGGGAGGCCCTGAGCTGAACTCAAACCTGGGTCCAGCGACTGTCAAGTCAACATCTTATAACTGTTACGCCAAGATGTCTGAACTTCTTGACGAGGTCGCTAGGTGTTGGGTTAAGGTTTCTACAATATCGTTCTCTATGAATTTGAGAGTGGTTACACTTCTCCTTCCCCCATCCCTCAGCTGTTAACCAAGTCTCTGGGCAGCCATTTGTTGCTGTTTAAAAACCCTGCACAACCCAGCAATCTGCAGTTCAAACAATAACAAATCTGTCATTCCACCACTATTTTGGTAATACAATTATGGGTTTGGATAAATGTAACTAGACAGACCTATGGATGCAAGGACTGACCATCCATGATATCAACATTATAGTTTTAACCATGTTGAGGCAGAAGGGTAGCCTCGTGGTTAGAGCGTTGGACTAGTAACCGGTTGCAAGTTCACATCCCCGAGCTGACATGGTACAAATCTGTCGTTCTGCCCCTGAACAGGCAATTAACCCACTGTTCCTAGTCCGTTATTGAAAATAATAATTTGTTCTCAACTGCTATACAGTGTTGATTTACATTGTTTCTAAACATTATAGTAAAAAAAGCTTATTTAGGGTTCTGATGGGGTACAACAGTTGAACTCCGCTCATGAGGCATGTGTTATATTCTTCAAGAATCAATGGCTGTAAATAAATAATTTAAAAGTCACAATATGGATGTAGCAATTGCAGATTTCCACCTTAACACCAAACATCAGTTCAACTGCAGAGTTTGTGCCTCTGTTGTTAAGACAGTACTTACTAGTGTTAATCAGGGAACGGTTTCTCAAAACCATCTTACGGTTGAGTCCATCGTTAGAACCATTGGACGCCTTAAGATGCGTTTGGGAAACCGGAACCAGATATCCAGGTTCCTCCTCTTCCTCCTTTTTCGATGTAACAGTCATCTCCTCCCCCTCCTCTTTCACGCCATAAACTACATGCTCTCCTTTCACTGTAACACCATCCTCCTCTTTCATTCTGAACCCGTCCTCCTCTTCTTTCACAGTAAAGGCCCCACTCTCTACTTCTTGTTTTACTGTGATATCTTCCTCGTCTTTCACTCTGAACGCGTCCTCCTCTTCTTTCACAGTAAAGGCCCCACTCTCTACTTCTTGTTTTACTGTGATATCCTTCTCTTCATTAGAAGGAGAGTAGCTTAGTGACCGCATGGTCGGGGATGTTAGCTATGCTAATGCTAACTTAACCAGCCCGCTTGCTGACTAATAACAACACCGTAAATATGAAATTAAATCGGATAACTAACTAGACGACAGAAATGGGTTTAAAACACAGTGGCTAATATACACGAAAGCGTCTAAAGAGCTATATTGGTTCGGCTAATTTGTCTAGCAAGCTACCGAGGTGTCTGACTCACTGTTGCTGCTGATGAAAGAAGCGTTCCGTCCACTAGATTATACGTCACACCAACAGCATAACCATAAATTCCCAGACCGCCATCTGCTGACTGGAGTGGGTAACGCAGTTGAGTAAAATGTTTATTTAATTTTCAGACAAAAAGTTAAAGGGTTGGAATCAGAGACGACGCTAGTGCTAAAATATTAATTACCCCCCCTAAATAAATCAATATCAGTCAATATATTTTTGTGTGATTTATTTTTTTCGTCAACCGTTCCATCGCATCTTAAACTTCATGTCGATTCGGCACTAGGACCGGGGGAGGCTGCTGCTGCACAAGTGGCTGTATGACTTTTTTCAGCAAAGATGGCGGACAGAAATACTCAGAGGGGTACCCCTACACAGACCTGAACTGGATCAAAGATGGCGGACAGAAATACTAGGATGGAAGCAAATGTAAGGGATTATAACGTCATAACGAATCATGCAAAAAACATGTACAGTTGACAGGAATGTTAGTTAATGGAGAGACAAACGATTATGCTTTTTTTAATCATAGTTCATTTACGAAAATCGTGATTTAGCCAGGTAGCTGGTCTAGTTTTATGGGTGTTGTGACATGAGTATGAAATTGTCACTCTGGTTGTTTTAGGGACACCTTAAACAACCCACAAACCAGGCGGTCGTTTTGTTAAAAAGTGGATGTATAGAATCTAGCTGGCTGAAGAATTTACTGCAAATTGAATGTACAAATTTGTATTTGCCATGAAATAACGTATGTTATTGTGCAGTGGATGACTGTGCAGTGGATGATTAAAATCCCTGTATGCCCATGGATGTGTAGCTAGCTATCTATTTGTATGGACCCAAATGTTTGGTATACATATTACTTCAGAACCTAGCTATGAACCTCAGCTATCATAGCCAGTTGTATCAACTTCAAGTTGAGTATAATATAATATCATGTTTTGCCAAGGATTCAAGTCAAATATACATGTAGTTATTACCATGCATGAGATCCCCACATTGTAGCCTGTACATTTAATATATTCACTGATCATGTACTCTACCTTGGCAAATTAATGTGCAGTTTAGGTATGAATGTCTTTGAGGTGATCAAATTCCTGTCTTTGAATGACGCCGTGTCTGCATGTATGTATTACAATTATACACTTCAACAGTGTTTACCAATCTTGGTCCTGGGACATCAATGGTTACACATTGTAACTAATAGACTAGAAACAGGATTGAACTAGTTAATTCATATATACAGAAATATAATTTTTTTAAACACTACACTACACTTCCTATGCATCATGTAAATACTCTAACACTGGTTCATCTCAACATCTAATGCCCTTCATCTGCATTGATCTGGTAAACACAGGATAGGTGGAGTATTTCATCACATTACACTTCATTTCAACCAGTAGAGAATGTGAAACGCTTTATTGAAAAGCTCATTATCCAAGTGTTATAAATACAAGTTCAATCTGTCCATCAATGCACATCTGTTGTGAATTATAAAAACAGAGGAAGAAAGAGGTGGAGAGAGAGGTGTTAAAGACAGAAAGGGAAAGAGAAGGAGGAGAGAGAGGTGTTAAAGACAGAAAGGGAAAGAGGTAAACACATAGGAGCAGGGAAGGCAGCATATGATTAATAAATCACAGTGCTTCATAAATGTTCTCTCAGTTCATCACAATTACATAACCATTGGGCCGACTAGAGACACTGTTATCTTAAAAGCAGGTGAGGTGGCGATGATGGGACTGGGGGTTGGCATCCTCTCACATCAAAACATACCTGCAGACGAGAGACAGATGGAGAGAGTGAGCATGTTTAAGCCTTGTGTATTTAGTTTTTAATCTAACATTGTTAATCATGAATCAGGAGGTGAAATGCAAAACTGACCTGGGATCATTAACTCTGGGACTACTGCATCTCTATCTGTATTTCAATGTAAAGCATCTCTTTAATAATACTTCCTGTATAATATACACTGACCTGGGATCATTAACTCTGGGACTACTGCATCTCTGTCTGTATTTCAATGTAAAGCATCTCTTTAATAATACTTCCTGTATAATATAAACTGACCTGGGATCATTAACTCTGGGACTACTGCATCTCTATCTGTATTTCAACGTAAAGCATCTCTTTAATAATACTTCCTGTTGTCCTGACCAAGTGACCTCTCACCTCTGATCATGCTGTGTCCTCTATGTAGCCAGTTCAGATGCAGGAGGGGTTCACCGACACAGCTGATTTAACCTAGAGGATTTAGGGAGAAGGGGAGAGAGGGATGAAGTGAAGGAGAGAGACTGTTATTGAGAAAATAAGGTAGTTAAAACTGACCCTGTGTTTACAGGTGTCTTCACCTGGTGTCCACACCACACTAAGTGGCTGCAGAGTACTTTATGCTGAAAAACATGAACGGACCCACAAGGACAAACAATATAGCGTAGTTATTGAAATAATGAAGTGTCTTACTAGCCTCCAGTATTTATGCTGCAGTAGTTTATGTGTCGGGGGGCTAGGGTCAGTTTGTTATATCTGGAGTACTTCTCCTGTCCTATTCGGTGTCCTGTGTGAATCTAAGTGTGCGTTCTCTAATTCTCTCCTTCTCTCTTTCTCTCTCTCGGAGGACCTGAGCCCTAGGACCATGCCCCAGGACTACCTGACATGATGACTCCTTGCTGTCCCCAGTCCACCTGGCTGTGCTGCTGCTCCAGTTTCAACTGTTCTGCCTTATTATTATTCGACCATGCTGATCATTTATGAACATTTGAACATCTTGGCCATGTTCTGTTATAATCTCCACCCGGCACAGCCAGAAGAGGACTGGCCATCCCACATATGCTCTCTCTAATTCTCTCTTTCTTTCTCTCTCTCGGAGGACCTGAGCCCTAGGACCATGCCCCAGGAATACCTGACATGATGACTCCTTGCTGTCCCCAGTCCACCTGACTGTGCTGCTGCTCCAGTTTCAACTATTCTGCCTTATTATTATTTGACCATGCTGGTCATTTATGAACATTTGAACATCTTGACCATGTTTTGTTATAATCTCCACCCGGCACAGCCAGAAGAGGACTGGCCACCCGACATAGCCTGGTTCCTCTCTAGGTTTCTTCCTAGGTTTTGGCCTTTCTAGGGAGTTTTTCCTAGCCACCGTGCTTCTACACCTGCATTGCTTGCTGTTTGGGGTTTTAGGCTGGGTTTCTGTACAGCACTTTGAGATATCAGCTGATGTACGAAGGGCTATATAAAATAAATTTGATTGATTGATAATTACTATTCTCCATGGTTGGCCCTCTTGCCTATTCTTTGAAGGTGGAAGGAGCCACAGTTATACACCTGAATCTGCTTACTGCACAACACAATCCAACAATCAGATTGATACATGAGTGTGTAGTTGTGGGTTATAGGGTGTCTAATTGTTATACATTTTTTTCAATATGGGTGATTTAAAATAGCCTGTTTTTTTTGTTGCACAGACATCACACCCTTACCTAAACAGCACCCTCACCTGAGAAGTAGAAATCAAAGGGAGAGAAACTGGGAATGGAATAACTGCAGTTAACATAGCTAAGTAAATGGAAGAATACTCTTATTGCAATGTGAATGGCTCTTAAAAGAGCCTTTGGCTGTGCATAGTGTAGTCTATGGTGTTGCCAGGGAACAGCACCCTCTTTGAAGAAGTAGGAGGTGAAGATCTCCTGCACACGGATTGCCTCTCTTGCTGCGTTGTTGGACCCAATCCTTGAAACATCCTGCAGAACAGCAGACTCCTCCTCTGGGACACAGCGGCGAACTGCAGATCCCCTCCTGGTCCTTGTGTCCATCATTAAGTTACACAGGACACAGGTAGCCTTCACACACCTGAATTCCTCCAGGAGGCAGTCCCAGATGACCCTGGTCACCCAACCTTGCAGTGCCCTACACGGTAACTGTAGGCAACTGTTTTGAAGGAATCTCCAGTTTGCTTATTTATATTCAGTGGCCTGACTGCATCCAGACTGTCAAAGGTCCGTCCTGGTAGATCTGAACCTAATGCAGTTTGGAGTGATCAGATGACAGGAGTCACATTTAGGTGTCAGGTGTAACTGAGGCTGTAGATGCTCCATATCCACTACTTTGAGTGTTGTATATAAATCAAATATTATTTGTCACATACACATGGT
This sequence comes from Oncorhynchus mykiss, assembly GCF_013265735.2. Taxonomy (NCBI): domain Eukaryota; kingdom Metazoa; phylum Chordata; class Actinopteri; order Salmoniformes; family Salmonidae; genus Oncorhynchus; species Oncorhynchus mykiss. The sequence goes on along the minus strand of NC_048581.1, from coordinate 2,984,740 downwards.
TAGCAATGTTAATGCGAGTGTAGCGAAATGCTTGTGCTTCTAGTTCCTACAATGCAGTAATAACCAACGAGTAATCTAACCTAACAATTCCACAACTACTACCTTATACACACAAGTGTAAAGGGATAAAGAATATGTACAAAAAGATATATGAATGAGTGATGGTACAGAACGGCATAGGCAAGACGCAGTAGATGGTATCGAGTACAGTATATACATATGAGATGAGTAATGTAGGGTATGTAAAAATATTAAGTGGCATTGTTAAAAGTGGCTAGTGATAACCAAAGCCAGTTCCCCCTTAAGACAACAAACATATCCTATATTTGTGTTGGACACGTTTGCTCACCACCAACATAAAACAACTTCCATTTCACATTATAATCAACTACAATGCTTCACCTTCACCAATATAAACATGGCGTCTACTGGCTGTCAACTACACTGCTTCACCTTCACCAATATAAGCATGGTGTCTACTGGCTGTCAACTACACTGCTTCACCTTCACCAATATAAACATGGTGTCTACTGGCTGTCAACTACAATGCTTCACCTTCACCAATATAAACATGGTGTCTACTGGCTGTCAACTACAATGCTTCACCTTCACCAATATAAACATGGTGTCTACTGGCTGTCAACTACACTGCTTCACCTTCACCAATATAAACATGGTGTCTACTGGCTGTCAACAATTAAAAACAAGAAAAAACACCTATTTTGAAATATTTGTTTCTAATTTTTCTTTCAATAGAATCCTAAAACCCACTAGCTTCTAGAACTCTCGTCTTCCTAAAACCCACTAGCTTCTAGAACTGTCGTCTTCCTAAAACCCACTAGCTTCTAGAACTCTCGTCTTCCTAAAACCCACTAGCTTCTAGAACTCTCGTCTTCCTAAAACCCACTAGCTTCTAGAACTCTCGTCTTCCTAAAACCCACTAGCTTCTAGAACTCTCGTCTTCCTAAAACCCACTAGCTTCTAGAACTCTCGTCTTCCTAAAACCCACTAGCTTCTAGAACTCTCGTCTTCCTAAAACCCACTAGCTTCTAGAACTCTCGTCTTCCTAAACCCACTAGCTTCTAGAACTCTCGTCTTCCTAAAACCCACTAGCTTCTAGAACTCTCGTCTTCCTAAAACCCACTAGCTTCTAGAACTCTCGTCTTCCTAAAACCCACTAGCTTCTAGAACTCTCGTCTTCCTAAAACCCACTAGCTTCTAGAACTCTCGTCTTCCTAAAACCCACTAGCTTCTAGAACTCTCGTCTTCCTAAAACCCACTAGCTTCTAGAACTCTCGTCTTCCTAAAACCCACTAGCTTCTAGAACTCTCGTCTTCCTAAAACCCACTAGCTTCTAGAACTCTCGTCTTCCTAAAACCCACTAGCTTCTAGAACTCTCGTCTTCCTAAAACCCACTAGCTTCTAGAACTCTCGTCTTCCTAAAACCCACTAGCTTCTAGAACTCTCGTCTTCCTAAAACCCACTAGCTTCTAGAACTCTCGTCTTCCTAAAACCCACTAGCTTCTAGAACTCTCGTCTTCCTAAAACCCACTAGCTTCTAGAACTCTCGTCTTCCTAAAACCCACTAGCTTCTAGAACTCTCGTCTTCCTAAAACCCACTAGCTTCTAGAACTCTCGTCTTCCTAAAACCCACTAGCTTCTAGAACTCTCGTCTTCCTAAAACTCACTAGCTTCTAGAACTCTCGTCTTCCTAAAACCCACTAGCTTCTAGAACTCTCGTCCCCTTGGAACGAGCCCAAACAAAACTCATCTCCAATACGGAAAAACGTGCAGTCAAAATAAATTGTGATCCATGGCAACGCATATCGATTTGGGAGGAAATCAGGTTGAAACTGCTCTAGAAAGTAACAAAAAACACATGGAAATGGGAGATATATTTTACCTCACTGGTTAGAGGACAACCTGCAATGGAACAGCACTTATTTGTCATCACTCATCAATATCACGTTGACATCAATTGAGCGAGAGAGGGGAGATGAGGTTGCAGGTCCTGTTAAAACTAACAGCTCAAAAACCACACAGAATCTGGGAGTAATGTGTACATCCCTGGTTAGAGGAGAATTTGTAGAAAACAGCTAGCGACATTTTGAAGTGTTTCACTTTGATTCACGTGGGTCACTTTTTGTTAAATCACATAAATAGTACTCTCTCAACTCAGAGCCTGGATCTTTCCCCTGAGGATAATATCCATGTCATGTTGAAATCAATAGAACAGGGGAGAAACATTTAGGGTCCTACATTGTGACATCATTAAATTACTCCTTCTACAATGTTAAAACATTCTACATTGTGACTTAATTAATTGATATCATGAAACAACTCCTTCAACTATGTATTTTCTGATGTTTGATCAGAGATCTTTTATCAGAGTATCTCTTGTTACACAGATCACAGCTATGAGGTTTCTCTCCTGTGTGTGTTCTCTGGTGTGATATCAGGTTGCATTGTTGAGTAAAGCTCTTCTCACATTGAGTACAGCTATAAGATTCTCTCCTGTGTGTGTTCTCTGGTGTGATATCAGGTTGCATTGTTGAGTAAAGCTCTTCCCACATTGAGTACAGCTAGAAGGTTTCTCTCCTGTGTGTGTTCTCTGGTGTGATATCAGGCCTGATGAATGAGTAAAACTCTTCCGACATTGAGTACAGCTATAAGATTTCTCTCCTGTGTGTATTCTCTGGTGTGTTATCAGGCTGCTGAGCCGAGTAAAACTCTTCCCACATTGAGTACAGCAATAAGGTTTCTCTCCTGTGTGTGTTCGCTGATGAATTGTAATGCCTGATGAGGTGAATCTCTTTCCACAGTCAGAGCAGCAGAGAGTTATCTTCCCTGTGGATCTCTGCAGGTGTTTCTTGGGGTGTTCTAATGTGGAGAGACTCTTCTCTGTCTCCTCAGCATCATGAGGTTGTTGAGGCTCCCCAGAGGATCCACGGTAGTCCCGTCTCTCTCCTGTGTGAACAACAAAGTCAGACAGATGGTTAAAGGCCCACAACAGCGGAAATCCACTGTAAAAGGTGATGCCAACAGCGTAGCCATGATGTTGTACAACAATTGTTGTCTGTAATGAATGTAATGATTATTTTACAATTGTCTTAAAATGAGCAAGAATAGTCCTATTTTGTCTTGTTTTCACATTAGTAGTAACATCGATGATTGTAGGCTAGAAATAAGTTATTAAAGTTGTTGAAATCCTAAGAAGTGTGCCAGACAACTTTTGGTCTCCAACATAGGCACCTTTCTGTCTTTGCTAAAATTGCGGCACGAGGGCGATGCACATGCAATTTGGTAGAAACTCGTCCTCCTAATGAGGAAACCGATAGTTTTGGATGAAGTATATCTGCCTGGAGCAAAAATGGTGAGCAAAGATTTTAGTTTTTCACAATGTATTCTGAATGTGAATGGGGGAAAACTCAGGGAAGTAACCTCCATTTCCAGGTTGCTTATGAGTACATTTCACACTACTTTGGATTAAAATTGTAAGACTCGTTTGAACGTCCTGCTTAATATAATGTTTGTGTCATCATCGCAAATCAACCTCTTTGTACTTAAAAAAAAACACTTCAACCAGTAAAATGCTCTTTGGCTTTTCCATCAGCCTGACAATGAGGGTTTATACACCGTTTGCCAAATTGGCCCATAAACTTCACCTAACAATTACATAGATCTATGTAATGAATGAAGAAGCACTTTGGTTGTTGTTGCATGACACACATAGTGTACTCTAGGACCCATAACAATAACATAGACCTACTGTAGGACCCATAACTTCACCTAACAACAAATATAGGAAAATAGCTCTGTGTGTGGTACTGACCATCAAGGGACAGTTCTCTACACATTAACAGGTAAGAAACTCTGGATCCAAACAGACTAACGAGACCCTACTGTAAATCAAGTAGACAATAACACACTATAAACATCAATTTGTTAGGGATGTTGGATCCAACATGGAGCACAGCATAACTGTCTTTACCAGAGTAATGAATGAAGAAACACTTTGCTTGTTGTTGCATGTTGTGATGTTTCTCATGTGACTGTCATTCAGAAAATGATTTCCTGGAACAGCTGATGATAGTTGAACATGTGACTGTAACTAAAAAGCTACAGAATTAAATATTATGTGTAATTATTGAAGAACCACATTAATGACAGTATCCATTTGGGTGGTGTCAATAAAGTTAAGGTGACTCTCATGTTAGAACCATTGGATTTAGCAAACTCTGAAATGATTTAGGATTTCTGTGCCCATGAAAACTGTTTTCCCAGCGTAACATAAGGAGACACTAAATGTTACGTAGGTAGAGAGCATTTCAGACACCCGAATACAAAAAACTGTCCTAACAGGAAAATAACTTAAACCACAAGGCCAAATCTACACTGGAGGAGCTTACCAAGATGACATTGAATGTTCCCGAGTGGCCTAGTTACAGTTTGGACTTAAATCGTCTTGAAAGTCTATAGCAAAACTTGAAAATGGCTTTCTAGCAATGATCAACATCCAACTTGACAGAACAGGAAGGATTTTAAAAAGAATAATGAATATTCACTTTTTTTTTAATCACTGGAGGACGTCATCAACAATGTAGAATGCCCTTTTAAAAAGCACACATTACTTCAACAAATGCAGAGTTTGTGTCCCTGTTTCATAAGATAGTACTCACTGTATTTACTGGTGTTAATCAGATCAATGTCCCTGTTTTATAAGACAGTACTCAATGTATTTTCTGGTGTTAATCAGATCAATGTCCCTGTTTTATAAGACAGTACTCACTGTATTTTCTGGTGTTAATCAGATCTCCAGTCTTCTCTTCTTCGTCCTCCTCTAATGTGACAGTAATCTCCTGCTCTTCATCCTTCATTCCAAAAAGGTCTTCATCCTCCACTCTGAAGGTGTCTTTCTCTTCTTCTTTCACGGTAATAGCCTCACCCTCTACTTGTTTTTGTATTGTAACAGCCTCCTCTTCCTCCTCTTTCACGAGAGCTTCTTTCTCCGTCCAGCAGACCCCCTCTTCTTTAACAGGAGGAGAGTAGCTTAGTGAACTCATGTTCGGAAATAATACCTAGTAAGTATTAGCGACTAGACTAGTGCTAACTTAACCAGCCAGCTAGTTGACTTACAACGTAAATATTAAATTAAATGGGGTATCTAGTTGTTTCCACATAAGTATGTTTAAATCATAGTGGCAAATAAACAACGAAATTGTCTAAAGAACTTGAATGTTCCGACTTTGTTGTCTAGCGAGCTAACGAGGTGGCTGCAGTTGTTGGAGAAGCGTTCCGTCCACTAGATTATACGTCACAGTAGAAACATCGCCCGAAAGACACTTATCGCCAGCTGCTGTCTGGAGGGAGGAAACGCATGGTGTATATAATGAACCGACTAGGTCTATACTGCTCCTACATGGTGTAACAATACATCCGTGTGCCAGGTGGACATTGGGTTTGATTCAGACCCTGTCAGTGTGCCAGGTGGACATTGGGTTTGATTCAGACCCTGCCAGTGTACCAGGTGGACATTGGGTTTGATTCAGACCCTGTCAGTGTGCCAGGTGGATATTAGGTTTGATTCAGACCCTGTCAGTGTGCCAGGTGGACATTGGGTTTGATTCAGACCCTGTCAGTGTACCAGGTGGACATTGGGTTTGATTCAGACCCTGCCAGCATGGCCAGAAATCTATTCCAAGGTCAGTAACTTATAACCACAGAACCACCACAGACCTTTCATGCGTAACTAAAAACACCTAAGTATTAGATTTACTGCCATGGTCTAGTATGTCACCGCCTCAGACACCATTCACAATGCTGGCTGAGGTACGAGTAAAACATGACATATTATTTCCTAACCATTCACAATGCTGGCTGAGGTACGAGTAAAACATGACATATTATTTCCTAACCATTCACAATGCTGGCTGGGGTACGAGTAAAACATGACATATTATTTCCTAACCATTCACAATGCTGGCTGAGGTACGAGTAAAACATGACATATTATTTCCTAACCATTCACAATGCTGGCTGGGGTACGAGTAAAACATGACATATTATTTCCTAACCATTCACAATGCTGGCTGAGGTACGAGTAAAACATGAAATATTATTTCCTAACCATTCACAATGCTGACTGGGGTACGAGTAAAACATGACATATTATTTCCTAACCATTCACAATGCTGGCTGGGGTACGAGTAAAACATGACATATTATTTCCTAACCATTCACAATGCTGACTGGGGTACAAGTAAAACATGACATATTATTTCCTATTTGTAAGAATGGCAAGGCTTTAGCCCAGGGGGCTTCTCCATTGTTGAGGAAAGCAGGGGAAGTGTTGTGAGTAACAGAACTGCCTGAGATGTGGGGGAAGGGAAGCTGCTCACTGATTGGTTGTAGTGACAAGGGTCCCTCCAGAAATCTATCATTAATCCAACTGACATGTCAAATTCACAAATTCTACAGCATAACGACAGTTATGTCTTAAGTGTAAAACTAACAATGACTCAATAATCCTTCTGGGAATGTTACGATGTCATAAAGTTATGGGAGGAGTTAGAAAGTTGGCTGTCAGAAGTACAGTGTTATAATGTCAATGTAATTTAAATAGGTTTGTCTGCATATTTCAAGACATGGCATATGAGGATGCAGTGAGATACCCGTGATGTAGTTAATGGAGATGGAGGTGTGTTCTAGTGGGTCTGGGCAGGTTTGATGTAGTTAATGGAGATGGAGGTGTGTTCTAGTGGGTCTGGGCAGGTGTGATGTAGTTAATGGAGATAGGGGTGTGTTCTAGTGGGTCTGGGCAGGTGTGATGTCGTTAATGGAGGTAGAGGTGTGTTCTAGTGGGTCTGGATAGGTGTGATGTCGTTAATGGAGATGGAGGTGTGTTCTAGTGGGTCTGGGCAGGTTTGATGTAGTTAATGGAGATGGAGGTGTGTTCTAGTGGGTCTGGGCAGGTTTGATGTAATGGAGATGGGGGTGTGTTCTAGTGGGTCTGGGAAGGTGTGATGTAGTTAATGGAGGTAGAGGTGTGTTCTAGTGGGTCTGGATAGGTGTGATGTAGTTAATGGAGGTAGAGGTGTGTTCTAGTGGGTCTGGATAGGTATGATGTAGTTAATGGAGATGGAGGTGTGTTCTAGTGGGTCTGGGAAGGTGTGATGTAGTTAATGGAGATGGAGGTGTGTTCTAGTGAGTCTGGACAGGTGTGATGTAGTTAATGGAGATGGAGGTGTGTTCTAGTGGGTCTGGGCAGTGAATGATTGTATGATGTTTGTATTGTTTATAAAATATCAAATACAATATTTTAACATTTCCAATGCAAAGTAACACCTCACAGTTCTATTTTTGGAGTTATTACATTAAACCAATCAGAATTCAGAAGAATGCCAAAGTCAGGTGTGAAGTAATATGCAGGACCAGCCTATTCCCTATGATGTCAACTACAACATAAATAACTTCAAATGTAGAACTTTAAGTTAGAAATAATTTGCGCTCATGACTTGGGTGATTAAAGTAAACCACAGTTTTGGAAATACATAATGCCATCTAACCAAATATCAAAGAATGTTAGCTATATGCAGTTATCTTAGCCAGCCAGCTAACGTTAGCTATTTAGCCAACTAGCTATTAGCCTAACAAGCATAGTGCAGTTATGGTCAGCGAGACCAACTATCGGAGACCAATTAGAACCCAACTAACAGTAAGCCAAGGTGGAAAATGCTACAAAACTCCCGTAGTCTAATTCACAGAAAACATGCTGAAAAGTAGTGATGGGGAAACAAATCTTCCTGAAGCATTGACTCTTTCCAGACAATTGTGTCAAAAATAGGTTCATTACTCAAGGCTTTGAGCGACACAGAATTTAGAACAGCCACATTATTATAGATGAAGTCCCACACCGTAGCAGCGAAGCCTTTATGTCATATATACATTTATAAATAATAATGAGTAGTTATTTCTGATGCAAGGTGATTTGTAAATTAGTCAGTCAGCAGCCACCTGCACTGTCGGCTGCAAAGTCGAACGAGCCCAAATTAATCAATACCACTCAGGTGTTCGACGAAATGATTCTCCAGACGCCATTGATCACGTGCTGCTGATAAAGGGACACTGCTTTGAATTATACCGCTTAGCGACTTCAGTACATGCCTCATAGCTCCAGTCTCAAACTTAACCCCGTCCCTGCTGAAGAAGAGGCGGTCTGCTGGATGGAGAAAGAAGCTCTCGTGAAAGAGATGGAGGAAGAGGAGGCTGTTACAATACAAAAACAAGTAGAGGTTGAGGCTGTTACCGTGAAAGACGTCTCAGTTAAAGAAGAGGGAGACTCGTTCAAAGTTAATAAAGAGGAGGACGACGACGTTTCAGTGAACGAAGAGGAGGGGGAGGTGACTGTCACATCGGAAAATGAAGAAGAGGAGGAGGTGACTGTCACATCGGAAAATGAAGAAGAGGAGGAAACTGGATATCTGGGCCCGGTTTCCCAAGCGCATCTTAAGGCGTCCGATGGTTCTAACGATGAACGGGCCCTGATTAACACTAGTAAGTATTGTCTTAACAGAAGCACAAACTCTGCGGTTGTTGAACTGATGTGTGGTGTTAAAGGGGACATTTGCAATTGCTACATCCATATTTTGGCTCTTAAATTATTTGTTTATAGGCATTGATTCTTGAAGAATATAACGAATGCCTTATGAGCTTAGTTCAACTGTTGTACCCCATCAGAACCCCAAATAAGCTTTTTGTACTCCAATGTTTAGAAACAATGTAAACCAACACTGTATCCTTCAACATAATGTTGACATCATGGATGGTCAGTCCTTGCATCCATAGGTCTGTCTATGAATTTGAGAGTAGTTACATTTCTCCAGCCCCATCCATCTTATTACCAAAATAGTGGTGTAATTACAGCTTTGTTATTGGTTGAACTGCAGATTGTTTGATTGTTGTGTGTCTTTTTTAAAGGGGCAACCTAGTTTTTAAACAAACAAAATGGCTGCCCAGAGACCTGAGCTGTGTTAGAATACTCATACTAACCGTACTATTTGATGTTAATGGAGTATATAGTGTGCTTATTGGTCATAGTATGATGTAGTTAGTATGCCAAAAGTTCCCGGATGTCGTACTAAATTCGCCAAAATATGAAATATACACGCAGTACTTTAGGGCCCGTAATGCAATTCTTCAGGAAATGGGCGTTGCTTAACATCATTTTCAGATTTGAAGAAAATGGTGGAAAATAATGGTGGAAAAAGTCGATACAGAGCCGATACAAATGAACTGCTTTAAATAATTATGACAAATGTTAAGAAAATGTTGAGCAATGTAAAAGTAATGACTTTTCAAATAAGTTACTTTACACGTTATGTTAGCTACACTATCCTTACAAAACGCATAGCATATCTTTACAGCAGTATGTATCGGTATGTTAACTAGCTACCTAACGTTAGTTGGCTACTTATACATCAAACTTGCCAGTCTAGTAACTATATTCTAACTAACTACCCAATGTTTGTTGAATTGATTAGAGAGCAGAATAACTGATGGATTTAATAAGTCAACACACGTTAAATATGGCCGGTGTCAGTGGTTTCTGGTGGGGTAATATGGTAGAAACATTTGAGGCATTTATAAGTTCTATTCTTCAAGAGTCAATGGTTATATAGTAAATGGGTCTTTCTATAACTGCCAGTGTAGATTTCATGTTGGGGTCAAATTGTTAGAGCTGTTGATAAGTCATTGTATAATGTTCTGGCAATTATTTTCATGCCATTACATTAAAGGCGAAAGATTGTCTTTTCTTAGCAAGGTGTTGCTTAAATAATGTTAGCTGATAATCGCTAGTTAGCGGGCTAGCTAGCTTGCTAAATGTATTAAGAGTCGGAGCAAAAGTAACTAGCTAATACTGCCGGATACCAGTGCTGTTGTAGGCCTAGATAAGCATGTTTGTGCAACGGTATCTTATGTTGGCTTGCTAGCCAGCTACATGAAGTAAGAAAACAACATGTAATGTAACATCTAATTAGGATCAACTGGAAATACTGACCATCACTTTGGTTCCTACCATGTCTTCTTCGCTGAGGTTTGTCAGACTACACTCATCAGGTGTATTGCTGCCACCTACAGTAACCAAAATGCAAAAAAAATGGAATCAACAAATCATACTAATTACCTAAAATAAACACGAACCAAATTCACTCCACTACCCTGAATTTCAAACAAAAATGGTACTATTCAGATCCCTACACAGGTTCAGGAACCTGGGAGGGGCGAACTTCTTCATTCAGTACTCCCTGTAACATTTTGTCTGAAGTCCTGGACATCCAGAAATCCATTTGCCGCCTTCACAATGATGTCTGGCTTCTTAGATGTTTTATTAGTTTAGTATTAATGCAATTTATCACTGTGGCAGTGAGGGCAATGCAAACACAATTTTGTTGTAGAAACTCCTCCAAGCTAATGCGGAAACTGCTAGTTTTAGACGAAGGTTGCTAATAATTTATTAATGCAATTTATCACTTGCGCTATAAACACAACAAAGTCCACCTTGTTCACTATTAGTGTGTTGGGATCCTTCTCCTGCATGGCTTCACTGTAGACTGTGGGACATCCACTACCTTCTCCTCTCTACTCCTTCAGCTATTTTCACTGCCTCCACATAGAATACCTGCTGGATGGGCCTGATCATCCTAGCTACTGTGACATCCTTCATCCGTACAGTGCACTCCGGGAACTCGGGAACGTGATTCCCATCACAATTACAACATGCTTCATCTGACTACGACATATTTATTCCTTCAACAAACACTTGCCACATGTCCAACCTTTTTTACAATTGTAACACTGCAGTGGCTTCTGTATATCTCACTTACCCAGGTTTTACACAAGATGGGAGAACCACTTCACCAAACCACATTAAAACCTTCAGTCTATCATTTGTTTTAATCAACATGCATCTTCCTGAAATGTTATCCCTAAACCACAATAAGCTTTCTCCTTTTGCGCTGTTGACACACAATCGGCATCAATAATTTGCAAGCCCTGCCACATCCGACGAGGGTTGGAGCCGATGTTCAAGGGGTATAGCAATCTCCCCAGGGTAGCAGTAATACATTGAGATATTTGTCCACAAGGGGATACCCCTCCCATAGGTGGCTCATTATTGGGATTCATTGCTGATTGCTACCTGTAGCTCACTATGAAGTGTCTATTGATACAGGTAAAGGGCTCTGTTGGAGATTGGTGGTTGGTAGCTGAGTCGAGGGAACAAGCAGGGTTGGACATGGCCATGTTATTATCCCACACAGTCTCTGTGGTTTGTATGAACCCCGTTCCTGGGAATTAGATTTGATTAGAAATCGTCCCAGTCTGTTACCACAGAAGGGGTCCGTTTGTCCCATTTCCAGCTATGTTAAGAGGCACTTTGTCATTTCCACAGTCAGTTTATTTTGGTACTGTCCATATGTAGCTTGTTTTTGGTCACAGAATGGCTGAAATAAGTGCAACATTTTACCTGGAGCTAACTATGCAGAGCATAGGACATATTGAATGACTAGCTTACCTCCAGGCCTGAGGGCACACGCTCTCCAGTAGGCTTAAATTAAAGATACGGAAAATAGGAGTGGCAATATCGTCCGCTATTATCCTCAGTAATTTTCCATCTAGATTGTCAGACCCCGGTGGCTTGTCATTGTTGATGGACAACAATACTTTTATTAACCTCTTCCACACTGACTTTACGGAATTCTAAATGACAATGCTTGTCTTTCATCATTTGGTCAGATTTTCTTGGAAGTGTAGTGTGAGTGTTTGTTGCTGGTATGGCCTACGTTTGCTTATCTTGCCAATGAAAAAATCATAAAAGTAGTGGGCTTTGTGATGAATGAGCCATCTGATTCAGTTCATTTTTTCCCAACATTGTATGTAAGGTTCTCAAAAGATTTTTTACTATCAAATCTTTGTCATTTATCTTTGTTTCATTGTCTTTTTTCTTTTTATTCAGTTTGTCACATGACTTCTCAATGCAGGACGTTTGCCAATCGGTTGTACAGCCAGACTTATTTGCCATTCCTTTTGCCTCATCCTTCTCAACCATACCATTTTTTCAATTCCTCATCATTCCACTGGGATTCAACAACTTTTAGTCATTTTCTTAATGGTGCATGCTTATTAGTAACTGGAATAAGCAATTTCATAAATGCGTGCAGCTTCTGGTTGCTCCTCATTACGCACCACAGAGCAGCAAATATTCTTTACATCGTCAACATAGGAATCACATGTTTTATTAAATAATTGAGACACAAATGACTTGAGGGAATCAGAGATCAAGATAGCCTAACCATAAGAAAAAAACTCTTCCTCCTCCCGCTGCTGCTGGCCTTTGTAAATTCTGACGTTGTGCTCCTGAAGTTTCCAATAATAGACTAAAACAGCAGTCGCCAACGTTTTCCATTTGGAGTGCAAATTTATCTGACCGTTTCTTCTGATCTGGTGCCAGTTATGATTTTCATATTCACATTTTACTGGAACAATTACATTTATAATCGTATCTCAAAATCATTGTCTGTGACTAATCTGTTCTATATAAATAGAAATAAATATTATTTAGATTTATATATTTTTGTATTGCCGTTGCCAACTATGTAAAAATAGCCTACATAAAGCCAACAAATAAAAACATCTAGAAAATATCCAGATAAAAAATAAATCACATTGGCTGAGCATGGCCTGTCTACATAGAACTTTAAACAGTGTATCAACTACCACCTAGGTCTGTCTGGCCTGTCTACATAGAACTTTAAACAGTGTATCAACTACCACCTAGGTCTGTCCGAAACGTGATGGCAACATTGTATGAAATAGTTTGGGACAGACACAGCTGTAAGCTATTTGTGAAAGGGATAAGAAGTAATCAGGTATTGTATGACATTTCCACTGGATCAGAGCATTACATTTTTCCCTTTCATGTCGAGTGGTTATCAAGAGTGAGAGCTGGAAATATTTTACTCTAATCAATAGTTCCTCAAAGTATTTGTAAGACTTTGTTTACTTGCTGTTTGAGGTGAAGAATTACTTTGAGAAGTTCCACAAATCATGAGTGGTGGTGCGTAAATACTATCAGACATCCCCAAATAGGTGCATCTCTCTCTGCATCGCTCTCTGCCCTCTGTTCGCTAAAACGCAATTTGGTTGCAGAAACTCCTCCATGCTAATGCGGAATCCGCTAGTTATACCATAGACCTACTGTAGGACCCATAACTTTACCTAACAACAACATAGACCTACAGAAAGGTGCCTAGTTGTCTGGCACACTGCTTAGGATTTCAACAACTTTAAAAACATATTTCTTGCATAAAATCGTTGATGTTACTACTAATGGGAAAACCAGACAAAATATGACTTGTTCACTTGACTGTCTTTCGATAAATGTCAAATAATTAACATTCATTACAGACATCATTGTTTGTACAACATAATGGCTACGCTGTTGGCATCACCTTTTTACAGTGTATTTTTGCTGTGGGCCTTAAACCACCTGTCCGACTTTTTGTTCACACAGGAGAGAGACCTGACTATGGTGGATCCTCTGGGGGGCCTCAACAACCTCATGATGCTGATGAGGCAGAGGAGAGTCTCTCCACTTCAAAACACCTCAAGAAACACCAGCAGAGACCCACAGGGAAGAAATCTCATTGCTGCTCTGACTGTGGGAAAGGTTGCAAATCTTCATCAGAACTTAAAATACACCAAAGAACACACACAGGAGAGAACCCTTATAGCTGTGGTCAATGTGGGAGGAGTTTTGTTCAATCTAGCCATCTGACTGAACACCACAGAACACACACAGGAGAGAAACCTTATAGCTGTGATCAATGTGGGAGGAGTTTTGTTCAATCTAGCAATCTGACAGTACACCAGAGAACACACACAGGAGAGAAACCGTATAGCTGTGATCAATGTGGGAGGAGTTTTGTTCAATCTAGCCAGCTGACTTCACACCAGAGAACACACACAGGAGAGAAGCCTTTTAGCTGTGATCAATGTGGGATGAGTTTTACTGCATCAAGCAATCTGATAAGACACCAGAGAACACACACAGGAGAGAAACCTTATAGCTGTGGTCAATGTGGGAGGACTTTTACTACATCTAGCGGTCTGACATTACACCAGAGAACACACACAGGAGAGAAACCTTATAGCTGTGGTCAATGTGGGAGGACTTTTACTACATCTAGCCAGCTGACTTCACACCAGAGAACACACACAGGAGAGAAACGTTTTAGCTGTGATCAATGTGACAAGAGATACTCTGATAAAAGATCTCTGATCAAACATCAGAAAATACATACATGAAGAGGTTGTTTCAAGATATCAATGAAATAATCTCACAATGTAGAATGTTTTAACATTGTAGTAGGTGTATTTTAGTGATGTCACAATGTAGAATGTTTTAACATTGTAGTAGGAGTATTTTAATTATGTCACAATGTAGAATGTTTTAACATTGTAGTAGGAGTATTTTAATTATGTCACAATGTAGAATGTTTTAACATTGTAGTAGGAGTATTTTAATTATGTCACAATGTAGAATGTGTTAACATTGTAGTAGGAGTGTTTTAATTATGTCACAATGTAGAATGTTTTAACATTGTAGTAGGAGTATTTTAATGATGTTCTACCTTATCGTTTGCCCTGTTCAATTGATTGCAGCATGATATGGATATTAGCCTCAGGGGAAAATCCAGGCTCTGAATTGAAATATTATTTAACAAAGTGAGTAACAAAAAAAGAGCTGTGTTACCCTTACTGCGTTGGTGACCCACTTTAATCAAAATGCAGCACTTCAAAATGTAGCTAGCTGTTTTCTACTAGTTGAAAAAGCTGCTTGTTTAAAAAATACATGTAATATGATAATTGTTGCAGATGAAAGCAGTATAATAAATTGGTCTATAATCAGTTTTATTAACAATCTGACATCACTCCAGTATTTCTTGACAACATTCAAATGCTAATTGTCTTTATTCCACTACTGAAGAAGCATGTCTCAAATCACCTCATATTTCAAACATTCAGCCTGACAACAGATACATGTTTTATTATTCCATGCCTCACCATTAAGTGAAGTATTGCCAATACATATTAACAAAGGGGTGTACATTTGGTTTTGATATTTCATATTTACAATTCATGTAACATTTAGTAATAATTATTATTTATGCAACCAGCTGACCATTTTTGGGTACAATTATATTGACAATGTTGCCCTGCTTTTAGAATATCAGGATTCATTCTCAATGTGCTAACCCAAATGCATGACATTGGGGACTGGGCCCGATCCAACAACTTTCCTATCGAGTGAACCCTGAAAAGAGAGCGAGAAGTAAGGTGGATAGTTACTACGGATATTGCAGGAGTTGGTTGCTGATTGTCTCAAGGGTGGGCAGTCAACCAGTTTTGCGTTTAGCCAGTGCGTTGCCATGGATCACAATTTATTTTGACTGCACATTTTTTCCGTATTGGAGACTCATTGGAGAGTTTTTTTTGTTCCAAGGGGATGAGAGTTCTGGAAGCTAAAATGCTTGTGCTTCTAGTTCCGACAATGCAGTAATAATCTAACCTAACAATTCCACAACTACTACCTTATACACACAAGTGTAAAGGGATAAAGAATATGTACATAAAGATATATGAATGAGTGATGGTACAGAACGGCATAGGCAAGATGGTATCGAGTACAGTATATACATATGAGATGAGTAATGTAGGGTATGTAAACAAAGTGGCTAGTGATACATGCATTACATAAAGATGCAGTAGATATAGAGTACAGTATATTCATATACATATGAGATGAGTAATGTAGGGTATGTAAAAATATTAAGTGGCATTGTTAACAGTGGCTAGTGATACATTTTTTACATCAATTTCCATTATTAAAGTGGCTGGAGTTGTGTCAGTATGTTGGCAGCAGCCACTCTATATTAGTGGTGGCTATTTAACAGTCTGATGGCCTTGAGATAGAAGCTGTTTTTCAGTCTCTCGGTCCCAGCTTTGATGAACCTGTACTGACCTCGCCTTCTGGATGATAGCGGGGTGAACAGGCAGTGGCTCTGGTGGTTGTTGTCCTTGATGATCTTTATGGCCTTCCTGAGACATCGGGTGGTGTAGGTGTCCTGGAGGGCAGGTAGTTTGCCCCCGATGATGCGTTGTGTAGACCTCACTACCCTCTGGAGAGCCTTGCGGTTGTGGGCGGAGCAGTTGCCGTACCAGGCAGTGATACAGCCCGACAGGATGCTCTCGATTGTGCATCTATATAATATGACTAAATGTGTTACAGGGGCAGTCAAGAAATGGAACAGCAAGACCACAGAACATGACATAAGCAGATCTGTGAGAGACCACCTCAAGCCCCTGGTAGAGCCGGGGGTGGTGTTTACCACTCCACCACGCCTTCAGCAGGCTGGAAAAGTGGGATTGATCTGTTTGATCCAGTAGTTGAATCCTTTGACGTATTGTTGATTTCAAAACATTTCAGTTTCAACAAATGAACTGAGTTGGTTGAAAAGTGATACTAAACTTACATACCATGTAGTGTTTTATCATACTAAGATATGTTTTGCTTTTGCACATATTTGTTCATTGGTTTTGCTAGTCTGTTGATTGCCAGTCATTGGGTTCATTTGTCTTACAATATGTTCAAATCAAATCAAGCTTTATTTATACAGCCCATTTCAGACAAGGATACAAACCAACGGGTTCACAGGAAAAAACAATGAAAATAAACAGAAATATTTAGTACACAAACAATAATAACTGAAAGACTAATGAGCATTCTTAGGAAATGCCATTGATTAAAATATTATTTGGATGCAATATCCAAACCCAAAATATTAGCTTGTTTTTTAGGAGGGGTTCTGAAAGACACTGAGGGTGTCGACTGAAAATTGACTAGTAACAACAACTGGGACCTAAAAGACACCCACCATGAGACCCACTAAACATGCCTAAGAGGAAAACAAAAGAAAAACCCACACCAAACTTAAAGACAGGAAGTAAACCAGAAAGGTGGTTAAAATAATTTATTACAATCAATACCATTCATACTATTACAAAATCATAATTCTCATTCATTCTTAATTAATTGTATTTACAAAAACATCAAACAAAAACAAACCTCAGGGGAGCATCGTCCCTCCCCGTCATACCTAACCAATACCTAACCCTTTCCCTATCTCCCCTTCCCTAATCTATCCCCTCACCAAACTCACTCTAACACTCCCAGCCCTAAACCCCCTTTCCACCTCTCCCGTGCCGCATGCTTCCCCCAATTTCTCTCCTCCCTCTTCATCTTCCCCCTCAAATCACCTTCCACCCTTCTCACTATCCCTTCCACCCCCCAATCTCTCCGTCTTGACTAAATTCTGCCTGGCTTCCGACAGTCCCTTTTTAAAGAGACTCATGAGAAGCCAGAGCAGAAACCTGTCCCTATCCGTTCCCTTTGCTCTCCCTACGCCTCTCTCTAGCCTAGCCCATGTCAAAACAAAATCACTCCTAACCACACCTAGCATTACCCGTGCCCTAGCCCAGACTAGTCCGGCAAAGGCACAGTCCCAGAAGGCATGGCGCACAGTCTCCTCCAAGAGGATCTTAGACAGGTGGGGGATTGCACCAAACTATACCGGTACAAGATGGCACGTACCTGCAAGCACTTATGGAGGCCCAACAAATTCAGGTCCTTGAGCCTATTGTCCAGGCCCCGCGCCTGCACTCCCTCCCAGACCACTGACGAGATGCCCGCTACAGGCGCAGGACTCCCTGCCTGCCTGACCTCCTCGTACAGGTGCCTGTGGTCTAAACCTACTCGGGCAACTTCAACCTCGGGGTGCGCACGCAGCCACTTGGCCGCATGGCCAAAATGCCACGGCTGCCCGAGGACCCGCGTTAGACCACACCATTACGCTTCTCGCCTTATACGAGAAGAACACCCGCAGGAGGTAACCGGACGGGTGTATAACCGGACGAGCAAGCTCCGTCAACAAGAAAGAAACAAAAATGGCGTCCAGCTTGAGGGGGAAATGTGGTACCCCCCTACCTCCCTCCCCGATGGGACAGATCATGCGTGCCCTGGCGACCCACTCGCACCTGCCACTCCACATAAACTGAAACACAAGCCTCACTAGAGGCCTCCTCAGACAAGCCGGCAATGGGTAGATGTATGCCACATACAAAAGAGACGGCAACACATCCACCTTTAGGACCAGGACTTTGCCCATAAAAGACAAATACCTAGCCTTCCACATTGCTAGCTTCCTCTGTACCACTGCGATACGCATGTTCCAGTTTAGCGTCGCTGAGCCGGAGGTCTCAAAATGAACCCCGAGAATCCTCAGGGCCCCTTCACAGAGAGATAACCCCCCAGGCACATCCGTTCTACCGCGCCATCTTCCGAAAAACTTGACGGAAGACTTTGCATGGTTCAGAACCGCTCCCGACGCTCGGGTGAAATCCCCAAAGATGGCAAGGGATCTTGTCAGGCACGAGTCCTTGCACAACAGCAAGGAAGTGTCGTCGGCGTACTGCGTCATCTTAACACGCAGCCCACCGCTTCCAGGGATCAACAAGCCTTCCACCCCTGTGTCTGCCCTAATGGCAGCCCCCAGAGGCTCCATGTACAGAACGAAGAGGAGAGCCGAGAGTGGGCATCCCTGCCTGACCCCAGACGAGAGGTCAAAAACGTCACCTAAGTGACTATTTACACTAACTCGACACCCCGCTCCGACATATAAAGTACGGATCCATCCTATAAACTTCTCCCCAAATCCTAATCTACCTAACACCTTGAATAGAAAAGATCTATTCACGCGATCAAAAGCTTTCGCCTGATCTAGCGCTGCTACCATTAAAGGCAGCCCTCTATCTTCAACCCAAGCGATGGAATCCCTGATCAACTGTAGGTTCCATCTTATAGAGCGGCCCTCTACCCCGCACGTCTGATCCTCGTGGACAACGTAGGGAAGGGCTGTGCGCAACCGGTCTGCTAAAACCTTTGCAAGAATCTTGTAATCTACGCACAGCATGGTCAATGGCCACCAGTTGCCAAGGTCAGTTGCTTCCCCCTTCTTATAAAGAAGTGACAGCACACCAACAGCCATTGATCCCCCCGGGACCCCCGTCTCAAGGATGGCCTTCAAGACTTCGAGAACCACTGGTCCAAGTATACCCCAAAACTTGAGGTAAAACTCAGCCGGCAGCCCATCCATCCCAGGCACCTTCCCTTTTCCCATCCTCCTAAGAGCGCTCTCAACCTCTTCTAGTGAGATCTGGGCCTCCATCACATCTCTAATGTCCTCTGGCAACCGCCGGGACAAGTGTTCTAAAAACACGTTTCCCTGCTCTACATCTATTTCCCTTTCCTTAAATAAACCTTGGAAATGATCAGTTGTCACCCTGACCATTTCCTCTGGTTTACTTACTATACTACCATTTTCTTCCATAACTCCCTTCATTACCTTCCTACTCTGTCTGGCCCTAACCGACTTAAAGAACATAGCGGAACAAGTCTCATTATGTTCTAGAAAGCCACTATGCGCACGCTCCAGGAAAGCTCGAGCCTTCTGCTCCTGCAGCTCCCTGAGCTGCGCCTTTAGGGCTGCGAATCTCTCCCAGTCAATCGACCCGCAGAGGTTGCCTGCCTCGTACTCGAGTTCAATTAACCTTTGGATACGATCCACCTCCCTCCTTTCCTCCCTTTTTTTCCTTCTACAATATCCTATTATAAAAGCCCTTATCCTCCCCTTGACTAAATCCCACCACTCTAACACCCCCTCGCACATGGACCGGAGGCCGTCAAGCCTCCGAAAGAAACAAAAAAATGCGTCAACGAAAGCCTGCTCCTCCAGTATATCCCAATCTAACTTCCAGTACCCCCTACCGAAGAGGCAGACTGGCGACCCCACCTGCAGGAACACCCCGTCGTGATCCGTGAAGAAAACAGGCAACAGCCGCCCAGACAACTGACCCAAAGACCTGGATACAAAAATGTAGTCGAGCCTCCGCGCAACCCCCCTGGAGTTGCGCCATGTAGGACCGACCATTGCCGGAGTAGTGTGCAGGCCACCATCAACCAGACCATGGCAAGCCATTAGCCCAGAGATGGCACCTGCACTGCTATCACCGCCTAACCCTAAATCTATATTAAAGTCTCCTCCTATCACCAAGTGCCTGTTTGTAACACACAGGGGCGCCAGACAGTCCACCATCTCCCTCCTGTCTGCCGCCACCTGTGGCCCATACACCCCAATTAACCTATATCTAGCTTCTCTAAACTTAACATCTATCCCCAAAACTCTACCCTGCATTATTACAAAAGTGTTCTCTATTTTAACCTCTCTATGCCCACACAAAATCCCTACTCCTGTTGAGTGCACCCCTCCTATGCCCCAAAAAGATTCCCCCTTATCCCACTCCCTCTTAAATCTACACACATCCCCACCATCCCTCAGGTGAGCCTCCTGTAAAAAACAGAAATCAAACCCCACACCCTCTAAATAACAAAAAACCGCCCTCCTTTTAACATTATCCCTTAAGCCCCTAACATTTAGACTAAAAAAAGAAACAGAACTATTCATTTAAATATTTACAACAAATAAAAACCCCAAAACCCAAAGAAAAACCAGGAGACTCACCCGATGCTCCCCTGGTCCATCTCCACCGGCGGGGACGTCCTCTCCTCTCCTGACGCCCCCCCGTCCTCCATCCCAACCCATGATCCAGGCAGTGTGTTGGGTCCTCCCTCCCCACCCACCATCCCCCCCTCCCTGTTTGCCTCGGGGCTGCATATAGGGGACCCCATCTCCCCAAACAGGAGTTGGGATCCCTCTAGCAAACAACCCACCGACCCCTCACTGGAGTCATCCACTAAAATGCAAGGGGCTGAGGCAAACCGGGAGGACAAATTACACTCCCCTCCCCCCCCCGCCACTCTCTTAACCCCCCCCTCACCCCTCCACACCCCCCTCCCTCTCACTTCCTGCCAAGCTCCCCCTCTTTATCCCTTTCTTCTTTGGTGAAGGAGGTAGCGGGGAGACACAACGTCCCATCCCCACTAACCCCTCCACCAAATCCCTAATTTCGACCTCGAGGAAGCCTGGCAGGCTGTCCCCCCACTCCTTCCCCCCATCTCCCCCCCCTACCACCCCCTCCCCTCCCACCTCCACTCCTCCCTCCTTCTCCGTCACTGTCCCCGTTCCCTCTTCCACTCCTTCTCGTACCACTGTCCCCATTCCCTCTTCCACTCCTTCTCGTACCACTGTCCCCTTCTCCCTCTTCTCAGCTCCTCCACCTTCTTCCGTCCCCTTTTTCTTCTCTCCTTCTGTTCCATTCTTTTCTTCTCCTCGCCTCTTTCTTCCCACCTCATCCTTCTTCCCATCTTCTTCCTGCGACGTCTTTTCCCCTGTGCCATCCATGCAATCCGCACGCGTCCTTTCTTTCCTCCCCCCATCCCCCGCTCCCCCCCCAGCTGCAGACGCGTACGACCTGTGACGAGCCGGGCAATCACGCCACAGGTGTGCTCTTGAGCCACACCCGTGGCAAGCCTTGGGCTCGTCACACTCCTTGGCCTCGTGCTCTTCCGACCCACAAAAACGACATTTCTTGGCGCTGCACGAGGCCAGGATATGGCCGTAGGCCATACAACGCCTGCAGAACGGGGGCTGACGTGCATAGTAGAGTGTTCCCCTGTCAGCCCCCAGGGAGAACATCGCCGGAGGATGGAGGTAGCCATCCACACTCTTCGGGGACTCTCTGAGTAACGCCTGGAACCCTCTTCTCCCGTTCCAGAAACCCAGGGAGTCCCTGAGGTACCTCGCTGAGGAGACATTGTCCATGTACCTCCCCAGAAAGGCCCTCACCTCTTCATCTTTCACGTGCGGATTGTACATGGTTACGGTGACCACCCTGAAGTTGTTCTTCGCCAGGCTGGTCACCGCATAATGGCACAGGGGTCCCGTTTTCTCCGCTTCCTTTGCCATCTTCATTACTTCGTCGTGTTTTTCTTCTTTGTGAAACGTCACATCGAAAGCCTTCTCATTCGGGTTCCCTTGAAGGCAGAGCACTTCCTTCACCTCTATCCTGAGGCATCCCATCAAAATAGTCCTTCCAAATGTCTCTCTACTCCACGGCTCCATCTCATTTTCAGTCCAGGCAAATCGTAAGGTATTTGCCATACCAATCCCCGGAACCGATCTTGTTTGCTTGTATTGATTCATTTAAAAAAATAAGCTCTCTTCAGAAAGAAGCTTCAACTTGGAATGAAAACATATTTAAACCAAAAAGGTGGAGCAACTAAAGGTGTTGACTCTCCACATCTATCAAGACAACTGGAGCACTGGGCCAGACACTCTTAAATAGAACCTGGACCAGCTCAGGTGAAACACATACTGACTAATGAGGTGGTACCAATCAGTGCACCCTACGTGCTAACGAGCTATACGTGCTAAAGTCCAACCTCAAAACATAAATGGAAAGACCAAAGCCTGTAACACCTTCCCCCTTTAGACAACAAATATATCCTATATTTTTGTTGGACATGGTTGCTCACCCCCAACAGAAAACGTCCATTTCACATAATCAACTACAATGCTTCTACAATATAAACATGGTGTCTACTGGCTGTCAACAATTAAAAACAAGAAAAAACACATATTTCTAAATAATAATATACAATCGTATTATTAAAAAAATATCATTTTTCTTTCAATAGAATCCTAAAACTCACTCAAAGACAGGAATTTGATCACCTCAAAGACATTCATACCTAAACTGCACATTAATTTGCCAAGGTAGAGTACATGATCAGTGAATATATTAAATGTACAGGCTACAATGTGGGGATCTCATGCATGGTAATAACTACATGCATATACGACTTGCATCCTTGGTACAACATGATCATATATTCTTCTCAATCCATAGGCTTCATTAATGTCATTCAGGCTGTTTTGAAGTTGATGCAACTGGCTATGATAGCTGAGGTTCATAGCTAGGTTCTGAACTAATATGTATACCAAACGTTTGGGTCCATACACAGATCGGCTAGATAGCTAGCTACACATCCATGGGCATACAGGGATTTTAATCATCCACTGCATAATAAGCAAGAACAAGAATAACAAGAACATAGCAATCTACGCAATTTCATCTATCTGCATGGCAAATATCAGCAAGTTAAGCTTACAAAATTGCACATTAAATTTGCAGTACATTTTTCAGCTAGCTAGATTCTATACATCCACTGTTTTACAAAATGACAGCCTGGTGTGCTGGCCATCTTTGATCCATTTCTTCTGTGTAGGGGTACCCCTCTCTCCTAGTATTTCTGTCTGCCATCTTTGCTGAAGAAAGTCTAACAGTCACTAGTGTAGCAGCAGCCTCCTCCGGTCCTAGTGCCGAACCGGTAGGACTTTTAAAATGCGATGGAACGGTTGACGAAAAAAAGAAATCACAGAAAAAATATATGGACTGATATTGATTTATTTAGTGGGGGCTAATATATATTTTAGTTCTAGCGATGTCCCTGATTCCTACCCTTTAACTTTTTGTCTGATAATAAAATATACATTTTACTCAACTGCGTTACCCACTCCAGTCAGCAGATGGCGGTCTGAGACTTTATGCTGTTGGTGTGACGTATAATCTAGGGGACGGAACGCTTCTTTCAACAGCAACAGTAAGTTATCCACCTCGGTAGCTTGCTAGACAAAAAAGCTGAACCAGTAAAGCTCTTTAGACGCTTTCGTGTTTATTAGCCACTGTATTTTAAACACACTTCTTTTGTCTAGTTAGTTATCCGATTTAATTTAATATTTACGGCGTTGTTGTTATTAGTCAGCTAGCAGTCTGGTTAAGTTAGCATTAGCATAGCTAACATCCGCGACCATGCGGTCACTAAGCTACTCTCCTTCTGCTAAAGAAGAGGTGGATATCACAGTAAAACAAGAAGTAGAGGCCGTTACTGTGAAAGAAGAGGAAGACGCGTTCAGAGTGAAAAAGGAGGAGGATGTTACAGTAAAACGAGAGGAGGATGCAGTTTATAGAGTGAAAGAGGAGGAGAGAGAGATGACTGTTACATCGAAAAAGGAGGAAGAAGAGGAACCTGGATATCTGGGCCCGGTTTTCCGAATGCATCTTAAGGCATCCAATGGTTCTAATGATGACTTTAGCCAAAATGTGATTTTGAGAAACCGTAACCTGACTAACACTAGTAAGTACTGTCTTAAAAACAGAGGCACAAACTCTGCAGTTGTTGAACTGATGTTTGGTGTTAAAGCAGAAATCTGCAATTGCTACATTCATGTTATGACTTTTAAATAATTTATTTATAGCCATTGATTCTTGAAGAATATAACACATGCTTCATGAGCTTAGTTCAACTGTTGTACCCCATCAGAACCCAGAATAAGCTTTTTTTACTTTAATGTTTAGAAACAATGTAAATAAACACTGTATCGCCTCAAAATGTCAGCTCGGGGATATGAACTTGCAACCGGTTACTAGTCCAACGCTCTAACCACTAGGCTACCCTGCTGCCTCAACATGGTTAAAACTATAATGTTGATATCATTGATGGTCAGGCCTTGCATCCATAGGTCTGTCTGTAGTTACATTTCTCCAACCCCATAATCATTTTATTACCAAAACAGTGGTGAAATGACAGATTTGTTATTGTTTGAACTGCAGATTGCTGGGCTGTGTGGGGTTTTTAAACAGCAACAAAATGGCTGCCCAGAGACTTGGTTAACAGCTGAGGGATGGGGGAAGGAGAAGTGTAACCACTCTCAAATTCATAGAGAACGATATTGTAGAAACCATAACCCAACACCGAGCGACCTCGTCAAGAAGTTCAGACATCTTGGCGTAACAGTTATAAGGTGTTGACTTGACAGTCGCTGGACCCAGGTTTGAGTTCAGCTCAGTCCCTCCCCCTGAATTCAATACACTATGAATACAAGGACTGGCCATCCATGATGTCATAATGATAATTTAACCAGTTTTCTAGGCTATATAGTATATTCTAGAATTAATCCATGATGTCATAATGATAGTTGCTGACTTTTGCCTTATACCTGCAGCAAATGCCTCTACCCCGTCTTCTGGCTGGGCAGAGGACTTTAGGATTTTAGTTACTGCGGTGTAACAAGGGCCTAGCCGTGCGGCCCTACCAACCCTTCTATTTCTTCGTAATGGCCCTTCGCGTGAGTTGGGTTTGTTCCTTCGTTCACGTTGTCACTCCCTTATTTTCCGGTCTAGTATGAGGCCTTGGATAGATATACTCCCATTTAAATATTCAGAGTGTTATGGATTCTTCCTATAATTCCTTACCTTCAAGTTTCTTTTACCTCTGTATATATCAATACCTAATAACTTCTTCTATTGGTTATTATGCTCGTCAGCTAGTAGTCACTTGGAAACTAGTATTGGTATATATTTTGACACACAATGACAGTTTTTTATTTTACCTTTATTTTACTAGGCAAGTCAGTTAAGAACAAATTCTTATTTTCAATGACGGCATAGGAACAGTGTTCAGGGGCAGAACGACAGATTTGTACCGTGTCAGCTCGGGGATTCGAACTTGCAACCTTTCGGTTATTAGTCCAACGCTCTAACCACTCGGCTACCCTGCTGCCCCAAATATTCTTTAATTGGTAATTGGTATTCTCACAGCACTAACGCTAGATTCCAAATTCCAATATCCTAATACACTTCCAACTCTGTGTATGGACTCAATATATTGTAACGGGTACTTGGCTGTTTCCTTGTATTGCTAATCACATCTGTACTTGATGTCTCACTGTTTTACTGCCGCTTTGTCTGTGATCAAGAGGTGTCAAGACCCCTGTGTTTCAAATATGGTTCTAGTCTAACAAAAAGCGTATAGTGCAATAGTAAATTTACCTATGATGATTCTCCATATGAAGTCTGTCTCATATGTCAGTGAGGATCATGCCTCTCTTATGATCTCTGTTCTCTTTATATACCTTTTTACAGGGGAAGTTCTCAAGTTTCTGGAGCTGTGGCTAAACCACACTTTCACTGCCCTGCTGCTTGCACCGGCCGCTTACTCGGGAACTGTAGATTGCTTACACTGAGTGCTTACACTGGGACGGTAGATTGCTTATTACGTCATCTTAGACCTGTGTCTAAATGGAAGCTTCTTATTCTAAATCTAGGTCATGCACTACTAACTCCCATTCTGCTGCTTCCGTGTTACTGTTGGCTGATTCTACTTAATGATACCAGCTGGTTGTTTCTACCACTTGAGGCGGCGTAGGTGGCATGTCAAGCGTCAGCTGGGAGAAGTCTATGATAGGTATCTCCTCTGCTTCCCCCTGTTGTCCAGTTTCTGCAGGTGTGGTCCATGGTTCCATGAGGTCCCGTGAATGCCTTGTGTTGCTGTACCCATTGCTTGATGGAGTGGGCAGATTCTTTTCATCTCTTGTCACACCAGATATACGACATCGATAACTACTGGTTTCCTCATTAGCATGGAGGAGTTTATGCAATGAAATTGCCCTCGTGCCGCAATTTTAGAAAACACAAAGGGGCCTGTATTGTAGACCAAAAGTCTTCTACCACACTGCTTAGAGTTTCAACAACATGAATAACTTATTTCTAATCTACAATCTTAGATGCTACTACTAATGTGAAAACAAGACAAAATATGACTTCTTGCTCATTTTAAGACAATAATTTTAACATTCATTACAGACATCAATTGTTGTACAACATCATGGCTATGCTGTTGGCATCAACTTTTACACTGGATTACCACTGTTGTGGGCCTTTAATCATCTGTCTGACTTTGTTGTTCACACAGGAGAGAGACGTGACTATCGTGGATCCTCTGGGGAGCCTCAACAACCTCATGATGCTGAGGAGACAGAGAAGAGTCTCTCCAGATCAGAACACCTCAATAAACACCCGCAGAGACCCACAGGGAAGAAATCTCACTGCTGCTCTGACTGTGGGAAGAGATTCACATCATCAGGCATTAAAATTCATCAGAGAACACACACAGGAGAGAAATCTTATAGCTGTGGTCAATGTGGGAAGAGTTTTACAACATTAATCTCTCTGAAAGTACACCAGAGAACACACACAAGAAAGAAACGTTATAGCTGTGATCAATGTGGGAAGAGATTTTCTACAACTGGCCACCTGACTCAACACCAGAGAACACACACAGGAGATAAACCTTATAGCTGTGATCAATGTGGGAAGAGATTTGCTATATCTGGCAACCTGACTCAACACCAGAGAAAACACACAGGAGAGAAATCTTATAGCTGTGATCAATGTGGGAGGAGATTTGCTACATCTGGCAACCTGACTCAACACCAGAGAACACATACAGGAGATAAATCTTATAGCTGTGGTCAATGTTGGAGGAGTTTTACAACATTAATCTCTCTGAAAGTACACCAGAGAACACACACAAGAAAGAAACGTTATAGCTGTGATCAATGTGGGAAGAGATTTGATACATCTGGCAACCTGACTCAACACCAGAGAAAACACACAGGAGAGAAACCTTATAGCTGTGATCAATGTGGGAGGAGATTTGCTATATCTGGCAACCTGACTCGACACCAGAGAACACACACAGGAGAGAAACCTTATAGCTGTGGTCAATGTAGGAGGAGATTTGCTATATCTGGCAACCTGACTCGACACCAGAGAACACACACAGGAGAGAAACCTTATAGCTGTGGTCAATGTAGGAGGAGATTTGCTACATCTGGCAACCTGATTCGACACCAGAGAACACACACAGGAGAGAAACCTTATATCTGTGGTAAATGTGGGAGGAGATTTAGTCGATCTGGAGATCTGACAGTGCACAAGAGAACACACACAGGAGAGAAACCTTATAGCTGTGGTCAATGTGGGAATAGATTTGCTTCATCTGGCTCTCTGACTCTACACCAGAGAACGCACACAGGAGAGAAACCTTATAGCTGTGGTCAATGTGGGAAGAGATTTGCTTCATCTGGCTCTCTGACTCTACACCAGAGAACACAACACAGGAGAGAAACCTTATAGCTGTGGTCAATGTGGGAGGAGTTTTAGTCGATCTGGAGATCTGACAGTGCACAAGAGAACACACACAGGAGAGAAATCTTATAGCTGTGGTCAATGTGGGAAGAGTTTTGTTCAATCTGGCCATCTGACTCAACACCAGAGAACACACAGGATTGAAATCTCATAGCTGTGACCAGAGATAATCTGATAAATGATCTCTGATCAAATATTAGAAAATACATACATGAAGTAGTTGTTTCATGATTTCAATGAATTAATGTCACAATGTAGAATTTTTTAACATTGTAGTAGGCGTATTGTAATGATTTCACAATGTAGAAGCCTAAACGTGTGCCCACTTGGATCAAATCAAATTATTTTATGAAGCCCTTCTGATATCAGCTGATATCTCAAAGTGCTGTACAGAAACCCAGCCTAAAACCCCAAACAGCAAGCAATGCAGGTGTAGAAGCACGGTGGCTAGGAAAAACTCCCATGAAAGGCCAAAACCTAGGAAGAAACCTAGAGAAGAACCAGGCTATGAGGGGTGGCCAGCCCTTTTCTGGCTGTGCCGGGTGGAGATTATAACAGAACATGGCCAAGATGTTCATAAATGACCAGCATAGTCAAATAATAATAATCACAGTAGTTGTCGAGGGTGCAACAGATCAACACCTCAGGAGTAAATGTCAGTTGGCTTTTCATAGCCGATCATTAAGAGTATCTCTTCCGTTCCTGCTGTCTCTAGAGAGTCGAAAACAGCAGGTTTGGGACAGGTAGCACATCCGGTGAACAGGTCAGGGTTCCATAGCCGTAGGCAGAACAGTTGAAACTGGAGCAGCAACACGGCCAGGTGGACTGGGGACAGCAAGGAGTCATCGTGCCAGGTAGTCCTGAGGCCTGGTGCTAGGGCTCAGGTTCTCCGAGAGTGAGAAAGAGAGAATTAGAGAGAGCATACTTAAATTCACACAGGACACCGGATAAGACAGGAGAAGTATCTCAGATATATCAAACTGACCCTAGCCCCCTGACACATAAACTACTGCAGCATAAATACTGGAGGCTGAGACAGGAGGGGTCAGGAGACACTGTGGCCCCATCCGATGATACCCCCGGACAGGGCCAAACAGGAAGGATATAACCCCACCGACTTTGCCAAAGCAGAGCCCCCACACCGCTAGAGGGATATCTTCAACCACCAACTTACCATCCTGAGAGAAGGCCGAGTAAAGCCCACAAAGATCTCCGCCATGGCACAACCCAAGGGGGAGCGCCAACCCAGACAGGAAGATCACGTCAGTGACTCAACCCACTCAAGTGACGCACCCCTCCTAGGGACGGCATGAAAGAGCACCAGTTTGCCATTGACTCAGCCCCTGTAATAGGGTTAGAGGCAGAGAATCCCAGTGGAGAGAGGGGAACCGGCCAGGCAGAGACAGCAAGGACGGTTCGTTGCTCCAGAGCCTTTCCGTTTACCTTCACACTCCTGGGCCAGACTACACTCAATCATATGACCTACTGAAGAGATGAGTCTTCAGTAAAGACTTAAAGGTTGAGACCGAGTCTGCGTCTCTCACATGGATAGGCAGACCATTCCATTCAAATGGAGATCTACAGGAGAAAGCCCTGCCTCCAGCTGTTTGCTTAGAAATTCTAGGGACAATTAGGAGTTGTGTTACACTTACCACGTTGGTGACCCACTTGAATCAAAATGCAACACTTCAAAATGTGGCGTGCTGTTTTCTACAAATTGTCCTCTAACCAGGGATGTACTCCCAGGGATGTACTCCCAGATTCCGTGTGGTTTTTGAGCTGTTAGTTTTAACAGGACGTGCAACCTCATCTCTCTCCTCTCTCACAATTTTTTGATATCGATGAGTGATGACAAATAAGTGTTGCATTCCCTTGTTTAGCGACCCCTAAATTTAATGCATCGCTCCCAAATGTAGCTGACTTTTCTGCAGGTTGTCCTCTAACCAGGGAGGTAAAATATATCTCCCATTTCCATGTGTTTTTTTGTTGTGTCAGATTCAACCTAATTACCCCCCTAATCGATATCAGTGATTTATTGCTATTTGTCAAAACAACAGTGTTTCTGGTGCTTGTGCAGTTTATAAGGAGCTTGTTTAAAAAATACAAGTAATGTGATTATTGTGGCAGATGTTTGTGTAAATAGCACATGTTATGTTTAGGTTTTCAATTTATCCCCAAACTGTTCCTGCATATTGGTTATTGATTTGGACTGTGTTTTGACATTGGGCTATCCCACCAAGCAAAATTATATTGAAAAGACGTTGAAAATATGACTATGCAATCAAATATTTCATATTTACATTTCATGTAACATTTGGTAGTGATGTTTATTCATGCAACCAACATGACAATTTTTTGGTACAATTATATTGACATTGTTGCCCTGTTTTTAGAATATCAGGGTTAATTCTCACATGTGCCAAACCAAATGTTCTAGAGCATGACATTGGGGACTGGGCCCAGATCCAACAACATGCCTATCTAGTGAACCCTGAAAAGAGAGAGAAGCTCCGCAGTGAGGTGGAAAGTTATTACGGATATCGCAGGAGTTTCCTCTTGAAATCAGACATGTCCGTGGTAAGGAAAACTTGGTTGCTGATTATCTCTGGGGTGACCAGTCAAAAAGATTTGTGCTTTGCGTTGAGCCAGTGTGTTTATTTGGAGTTTTATCTCTTATTCTTTTCCGTATTGAAACTGCACTGTTGGTTAGGGGCTCATAAGGAAGCATTTCACTGTTGTATTCGGTGCATGTGACTAATACAATTTGATTTGAGTTTTGTTTGGGCTCGTTCCAAGAGGACGAGAGTTCTAGAAGCTACTGAGTTTTAGGATAAGGAGAGTTCTAGAAGCTAGTGAGTTGTAGGATTCTATAGAAAGAAAAAGGAGAAAAAAATAACATGATTGTTTATTATTATTTAGGAATAGGTGGGCAGATTTAGTGGGTCTCATGGTGGGTGTCTTTTAGGTCCCAGTTGTTGTTACTAGTCAACTTTCAGTGGACACTGTGAGAGCAAAACTGCAACATTATGTTATTGTACTTTTATTGTATCAAATGGTTGTTTTATGTAACAGAATAGAGGGTTCTTGGAACTATTGTGTCTGTGTTCTACTGAGGATGGGCCTCTGGGAGAAAACACTGACAGGAGATTTACAATGTCTTTTGGGTGATTAAAACCTAAAGAGACAGTATTCCAGATGAGTTAATGTTTC
This sequence comes from Oncorhynchus mykiss, assembly GCF_013265735.2. Classification (NCBI taxonomy): domain Eukaryota; kingdom Metazoa; phylum Chordata; class Actinopteri; order Salmoniformes; family Salmonidae; genus Oncorhynchus; species Oncorhynchus mykiss. Next base: position 2,953,405 of record NC_048581.1, on the reverse strand, counting down.
TGTTCTATATGTTACCAGGGAGAGATGACCCCAGGGCCAGACCCTGGTTTCTACACAGAGTACTGTTTTTACAGCAGATACTGTCTGCTGAGAATTATAAGTACCTTTCATACAAATCTTAACCTTGTGACCCGTTGTATACATCTGTTGGTCATATAGGTTGAAAGGGGTGTATCTTAGCTATAAAAGACCTTTGTACTTTTGTCTCGTGGCTCTCAACGAATCATCTGGGGGTGATTTGTTGACCAGCCAATATTATCGTAGAGCACTCAATTGATTCACTTTATATGTGTGTGTTGTATTGACCTGCTCCCTTATTAAGTGAATAAAGATTTAGTTTAATAAGAATAAATCTGACTTGTGTGATAAGTTTGTTTCTCATTTGATATTAAAGAAATTAACAATCACATTTGCCAATGTGAATCTTGACTTGGTGACCGCTCCTGACGACCTGGGTAAATCGTCCTCGAGGGATCCCTCAAACTTGGAATCTCATGGAGACCACACTTCGGGAACGGAGCAGATGGACCCACCTTAGACCTGAGAGGCAGCGAGCAGATTCTATACACCTAGTTTTTTTTAAAGTGAGTTTTTAGAAAATCCTCGTAGGCTCTGAGTGTGTATTCCTATGTGAGCGGGCACCTTGGAGGCGTAAACAGGGCCCATTCAGGAGCCTCTGAGTGTGTATTCCTGTGTGGAGGTGTAAACAGGGCCCAGTCAGGAGGCTCTGTGTATAAATGTATGAGTTGCATTATCCTAGGAACTAACCATGAGATAGAAATGTGAAAATATTCCTGCAGGTAAAAATATTGTTGAAAAACGAATTGATTAGGTATGTTTGGGAATAGCATAGTGTGACTGATATGAGAGTTGTGTGAATGTGGAAATGAGTCTTAATCTGACGTTTGGATAGTAACATATAGAAATATGCTTACTCAGATTATTGAAAATTAGATAATAAACGGGATGATATTTTAGAAAGCAGCGGAAGGTTTATAGTTCCTGGGAGGTTTAGAGAACAGTTGAGGATCCCGTGGTCTTTGTCTGGGAAACAAAAGTTAATTTTTTTATTCTGCTGGGAGTATGTTTGGAGAGTTGCTTCTTAGCTATGTAGAGTCCTTGAAAAAGCCAATTGAATGGTTTTCGTGAGTAGCTAAGAATTTATTTTTATATGGATTCTGTGAATATATGAACATATGATGAATTGTATGTGTGTTTAATGATTACTAGAGATTTTATAAAGTAAAACTCTGAATATAATTAGATATAATTTAAGCAACCCGCATGTAGACAAACGTAGGTTTTAAGTTGGTATCTTTAATGGATAATTTGATAAAGACGAGGTTTAAGCATTATTAAACAGTCTGCAAAGTCTGTGCAGTTGTCTCAGAAACTGATGGGAGTGTGTCCACTACAAAACACTTATAGGATTTTCTCAGTCCGGGTACTACATTTGAAATAAAACTGCCCTTAAGGCCTGTGGGGGTCTTCCCAGTATGAGAGGAGTTGCTAGATTTATTGAATAAACCTTTTTTCCATCAAGTTAGAGTGAACCAAAGTGCCTGACTAACTGTTGATGTTGAAGGAGCGTCCCGTCCACTACGTCACAGTGGCAGAATCACCTGAAAGACACACATCGCCATCTGCTGACTGGAGTTGGTATCGCAGTTGAGAAAATAACTTTCAGACAAAAAGCTCAAAAAGTTATTTGAAGAACCTTTTGTGGGAACCCCTATATGTTATTTGAAGAACCCCTTATCATGGTTCCTCAAAGAACCTTTGGGGTTCATTTTTTAACTCCCTGTCCACCTTCCCTCCATTATAAAAACATATTATAATAATATTGACAATATTGACTTAAATAATTAATTGTTTATTTAGTGGCACGACAAATGTGAATTAATATTTACAAAACAATTTACCCAACAACATTTTTTTTAAATGATGATGTACAATAAAAACAACATACATTAAAAATGAATCATAGGTAAACTAACAACATTGTAGACTTGATAATAAATACAGATTTTTCAGCTTTAGTGTGTATATCATATTCACCTAGTTATGTTAGGAAGTTTGCCATCTTTATGACCGGCCCTGGTGGCTTCACCCAACTTCTCCTATCCCCAGAACACAGTAACTTAATAACATAAGTGTTTTTCTGACATTTTTGAGAAATTTAAGGGAAATTTTAAAAAATACAGCCGAAGCAGAGCCCCAAGTCCCATGGAGACGTCCTCGAGGGCGTGGATGTTCTCCCCATCAAAGGCCAGCGGGATTTCACTCTCATGGTGAAATGGATTTCCACCGATGTGCAGTAAAGGAGTGAAGAGCGGTGAAATCTGTGTCAACAAAAGTAAGAAAAGATTAATACATATACAATTAACAAAGACCATAACAAATGTTCAGCTGTAGTTTTATATAAGCATGCACACCTATGTTTATGAAGAAACAGATGATTGGTGCATAAGCATACCATGTCACGGACATAAAGGCCACTCGGGTCCTGAAGAGGTAGGGCAAGAGCAGAATCACTGCGGTGGTCTCCAGTCCTAGTAAAGCATTGATCTTACTACACTTGCTAATTTTATTACAAAATACATTAGAGGAAGGGAAGGAATAAGAGCAAATCCCTCTTCTGTATTTTCCTTCAGGGACTGTCAAAATAGCAGGATGATGTCCTCACCCCTGCCTCGCCTCTCTACCTCTGCTAGTCATTGAATTCTCTTTTTGTCTATATCCATTCCATGGACTTGATTAATTTCTGAGAAGTTCTGAAAAGATAATTAAGATAATTAACGCAGACATGTAAGGTTTCCAAAATGGGATAGTATTGTCCATGTAACGTTTCCAAAATGGGACAGTATTGTCCATGTAAGGTTTCCAAAATGGGATAGTATTGTCCATGTAACATTATGCCCCCTTGTGAGTTAATAGTGTTGCTGGCTGTAGCAGGCTATATAAAGAGAAAGACCTCCATTGACGATTCAGTTCGTTGTAACATCTCGTATTGTTGATTTCAAAATTTTTCATCTTCAACAAATGCACTAAATGTAAACTTTTTCATACTAAGATGGAGCATGAGTCGATTGGTTGGTCATTGGTTTCATTTATTTTGCAATATGTTCAAACCAAGCTTGAATAATACAGCACATTTCAGACATTGATGCACCGCAATGCATTTCACAGGAAAAATAAATAAAACATACACAGCAAACAGAACTGAAAGACTAATGACTAACAAGAACTGGATGCTACAACCCAAAATATAAGCTTGTTTTACTACATTGTTTGTTACATTCCCCAGCAAGAAAACCATAAACGTCACTTAAATAGAAGAGGGAACTAACAAAGTTACTGACAACAAAAACTAAACAGGTTTTAGGAGGGATTCTGAATGACACTATGAGGGTGTCCACTGAAAGGTGACAAGTAACAACAACTGGGACATAAAAGACACTCATTAAATCTGCCCAAGGAGAGGCAAACAAAAGAAAAACCCACACCAAACTTACAGACAGGAAGCAAACCAAAAAGATGGTTAAAATAATTTATTACAATCAATACTATTACAAAATCATAATTCTCATTCATTCTTAATTAATTGTATTTACAAAAACATCAAACAAAAACAAACCTCAGGGGAGCATCATCCCTCCCCGTCATACCTAACCAATACCTAACTCTTTCCCTATCTCCCCTTCCCTAATCTATCCCCTTACCAAACTCACTCTAACACTCCCAGCCCTAAACCCCCTTTCCACCTCTCCCGTGCCGCATGCTTCCCCCACTTCCTCTCCTCCCTCTTCATCTTCCCCCTCAAATCACCTTCCACCCTTCTCACTATCCCTTCCACCCCCCAATCTCTCCCTGTCTTGACTAAATTCTGCCTGGCTTCCCACAGTCCCTTTTTAAAGAGACTCATGAGAAGCCAGAGCAGAAACCTATCCCTATCCGTTCCCTTTGCTCTCCCTACGCCTCTCTCTAGCCTAGCCCATGTCAAAACAAAATCACTCCTAACCACACCTAGCATTACCCGTGCCCTAGCCCAGACTAGTCCGGCAAAGGCACAGTCCCAGAAGGCATGGCGCACAGTCTCCTCCCTGCCACAAGAGGATCTTGGACAGGTGGGGGATTGCACCAAACTATACCGGTACAAGATGGCACGTACCGGCAAGCACTTATGGAGGCCCAACCAATTCAGGTCCTTGAGCCTGTTGTCCAGGCCCCGCGCCTGCACTCCCTCCCAGACCACTGACGAGATGCCCGCTACAGGCGCAGGACTCCCTGCCTGCCTGACCTCCTCGTACAGGTGCCTGTGGTCTAAACCTACTCGGGCAACTTCAACCTCGGGGTGCGCATGCAGCCACTTGGCCGCATGGCCAAAATGCCACGGCAGCTGTTCCGCCCGAGGACCCGCGTTAGACCACACCATTACGCTTCTCGCCTTATACGAGAAGAACACCCGCAGGAGGTAACCGGACGGGTGTATAACCGGACGAGCAAGCTCCGTCAACAAGAAAGAAACAAAAATGGCGTCCAGCTTGAGGGGGAAATGTGGTACCCCCCTACCTCCCTCCCCGATGGGACAGATCATGCGTGCCCTGGCGACCCACTCGCACCTGCCACTCCACATAAACTGAAACACAAGCCTCACTAGAGGCCTCCTCAGACAAGCCGGCAATGGATAGATGTATGCCACATACAAAAGAGACGGCAACACATCCACCTTTAGGACCAGGACTTTGCCCATAAAAGACAAATACCTAGCCTTCCACATTGCTAGCTTCCTCTGTACCACTGCGATACGCATGTTCCAGTTTAGCGTCGCTGAGCCGGAGGTCTCAAAATGAACCCCGAGAATCCTCAGGGCCCCTTCACAGAGAGATAACCCCCCAGGCACATCCGTTCTACCGCGCCATCTTCCGAAAAACTTGACGGAAGACTTTGCATGGTTCAGAACTGCTCCCGACGCTCGGGTGAAATCCCCAAAGATGGCAAGGGACCTTGTCAGGCACGAGTCCTTGCACAACAGCAAGGAAGTGTCGTCGGCGTACTGCGTCATCTTAACACGCAGCCCACCGCTTCCAGGGATCAACAAGCCTTCCACCCCTGTGTCTGCCCTAATGGCAGCCCCCAGAGGCTCCATGTACAGAACGAAGAGGAGAGCCGAGAGTGGGCATCCCTGCCTGACCCCAGACGAGAGGTCAAAAACGTCACCTAAGTGACTATTTACACTAACTCGACACCCCGCTCCGACATATAAAGTACGGATCCATCCTATAAACTTCTCCCCAAATCCTAATCTACCTAACACCCTGAATAGAAAAGATCTATTCACGCGATCAAAAGCTTTCGCCTGATCTAGCGCTGCTACCATTAAAGGCAGCCCTCTATCTTCAACCCAAGCGATGGAATCCCTGATCAACTGTAGGTTCCATCTTATAGAGCGGCCCTCTACCCCGCACGTCTGATCCTCGTGGACGACGTAGGGAAGGGCTGTGCGCAACCGGTCTGCTAAAACCTTTGCAAGAATCTTGTAATCTACGCACAGCATGGTCAATGGCCGCCAGTTGCCAAGGTCAGTTGCTTCCCCCTTCTTATAAAGAAGTGACAGCACACCAACAGCCATTGATCCCCCCGGGACCCCCGTCTCAAGGATGGCCTTCAAGACTTCGAGAACCACTGGTCCAAGTATACCCCAAAACTTGAGGTAAAACTCAGCCGGCAGCCCATCCATCCCAGGCACCTTCCCTTTTCCCATCCTCCTAAGAGCGCTCTCAACCTCTTCTAGTGAGATCTGGGCCTCCATCACGTCTCTAATGTCCTCTGGCAACCGCCGGGACAAGTGTTCTAAAAACACGTTTCCCTGCTCTACATCTATTTCCCTTTCCTTAAATAAACCTTGGAAATGATCAGTTGTCACCCTGACCATTTCCTCTGGTTTACTTACTATACTACCATTTTCTTCCCTAACTCCCTTCATTACCTTCCTACTCTGTCTGGCCCTAACCGACTTAAAGAACATAGCGGAACAAGTCTCATTATGTTCTAGAAAGCCACTATGCGCACGCTCCAGGAAAGCTCGAGCCTTCTGCTCCTGCAGCTCCCTGAGCTGCGCCTTTAGGGCTGCGAATCTCTCCCAGTCAATCGACCCGCCGAGGTTGCCTGCCTCGACCCGCCGAGGTTGCCTGCCTCGAGTTCAATTAACCTTTGGATACGATCCACCTCCCTCCTTTCCTCCCTTTTTTTCCTTCTACAATATCCTATTATAAAAACCCTTATCCTCCCCTTGACTAAATCCCACCACTCTAACACCCCCTCGCACATGGACCGGAGGCCGTCAAGCCTCCGAAAGAAACAAAAAAATGCGTCAACGAAAGCCTGCTCCTCCAGTATATCCCGATCTAACTTCCAGTACCCCCTACCGAAGAGGCAGACTGGCGACCCCACCTGCAGGAACACCCCGTCGTGATCCGTGAAGAAAACAGGCAACAGCCGCCCAGACAACTGACCCAAAGACCTGGATACAAAAATGTAGTCGAGCCTCCGCGCAACCCCCCTGGAGTTGCGCCATGTAGGACCGACCATTGCCGGAGTAGTGTGCAGGCCACCATCAACCAGACCATGGCAAGCCATTAGCCCAGAGATGGCACCTGCACTGCTATGCTATCACCGCCTAACCCTAAATCTATATTAAAGTCTCCTCCTATCACCAAGTGCCTGTTTGTAACACACAGGGGCGCCAGACAGTCCACCATCTCCCTCCTGTCTGCCGCCACCTGTGGCCCATACACCCCAATTAACCTATATCTAGCTTCTCTAAACTTAACATCTATCCCCAAAACTCTACCCTGCATTATTACAAAAGTGTTCTCTATTTTAACCTCTCTATGCCCACACAAAATCCCTACTCCTGTTGAGTGCACCCCTCCTATGCCCCAAAAAGATTCCCCCTTATCCCACTCCCTCTTAAATCTACACACATCCCCACCATCCCTCAGGTGAGCCTCCTGTAAAAAACAGAAATCAAACCCCACACCCTCTAAATAACAAAAAACCGCCCTCCTTTTAACATTATCCCTTAACCCCCTAACATTTAGACTAAAAAAAGAAACAGAACTATTCATTTAATTATTTACAACAAATAAAAACCCCAAAACCCAAAGAAAAACCAGGAGACTCACCCGATGCTCCCCTGGTCCATCTCCACCGGCGGGGACGTCCTCTCCTCTCCTGACGCCCCCCCGTCCTCCATCCCAACCCATGATCCAGGCAGTGTGTTGGGTCCTCCCTCCCCACCCACCATCCCCCCCTCCCTGTTTGCCTCGGGGCTGCATATAGGGGACCCCATCTCCCCAAACAGGAGTTGGGATCCCTCTAGCAAACAACCCACAGACCCCTCACTGGAGTCATCCACTAAAATGCAAGGGGCTGAGGCAAACCGGGAGGACAAATTACCCTCCCCTCCCCCCCCCCGCCACTCTCTTAACCCCCCCTCCCCCTCCACACCCCCCTCCCTCTCACTTCCTGCCAAGCTCCCCCTCTTTATCCCTTTCTTCTTTGGTGAAGGAGGTAGCGGGGAGACACAACGTCCCATCCCCACTAACCCCTCCACCAAATCCCTCATTTCGACCTCGAGGAAGCCTGGCAGGCTGTCCCCCCACTCCTTCCCCCCATCTCCCCCCCTACCACCCCCTCCCCTCCCACCTCCTTCTCCGTCACTGTCCCCGTTCCCTCTTCCACTCCTTCTCGTACGACTGTCCCCTTCTCCCTCTTCTCAGCTCCTCCACCTTCGTCCGTCCCCTTTTTCTTCTCTCCTGTTCCATTCTTTTCTTCTCCTCGCCTCTTTCTTCCCACCTCATCCTTCTTCCCATCTTCTTCCTGCGCCATCTTTTCCCCTGTGCCATCCATGCAATCCGCATGCGTCCTTTCTTTCCTCCCCCCATCCCCCGCTCCCCCCCCAGCTGCAGACGCGTATGACCTGTGACGAGCCGGGCAATCACGCCACAGGTGTGCTCTTGAGCCACACCCGTGGCAAGCCTTGGGCTCGTCACATTCCTTGGCCTCGTGCTCTTCCGACCCACAAAATCGACACCTCTTGGCACTGCACGAGGCCAGGATATGGCCGTAGGCCATACAACGCCTGCAGAACGGGGGCTGACGGGCATAGTAGTGTTCCCCTGTCAGCCCCCAGGGAGAACATCGCCGGAGGATGGAGGTAGCCATCCACACTCTTCGGGGACTCCCTGAGTAACGCCTGGAACCCTCTTCTCCCGTTCCAGAAACCCAGGGAGTCCCTGAGGTACCTCGCTGAGGAGACATTGTCCATGTACCTCCCCAGAAAGGCCCTCACCTCTTCATCTTTCACGTGCGGATTGTACATGGTTACGGTGACCACCCTGAAGTTGTTCTTCGCCAGGCTGGTCACCGCATAATGGCACAGGGGTCCCGTTTTCTCCGCTTCCTTTGCCATCTTCATTACTTCGTCGTGTTTTTCTTCTTTGTGAAACGTCACATCGAAAGCCTTCTCATTCGGGTTCCCTTGAAGGCAGAGCACTTCCTTCACCTCTATCCTGAGGCATCCCATCAAAATAGTCCTTCCAAATGTCTCTCTACTCCACGGCTCCATCTCATTTTCAGTCCAGGCAAATCGTAAGGTATTTGCCATACCAATCCCCGGAACCGATCTTGTTTGCTTGTATTGATTCATTTAAAAAAATAAGCTCTCTTCAGAAAGAAGCTTCAACTTGGAATGAAAACATATTTTAATCAAAAAGGTGGAGCAACTAAAAGGTGTTGACTCTCCACATCTATCAAGACAACTGGAGCACTGGGCCAGACACTCTTAAATAGAACCTGGAACGGCTCAGGTGAAACACCTTCCCACTAACGAGATGGACAAGCCAGCACAGGTGTAACACATACTGACTAACGAGGTGACACCAATCAGTGCACACTACCTGCTAACGAGCTATACCTGCTAAAGTCCAACCTCAAAACATAAATGGAAGACCAAAGCCTGTAGCACCTTCCCCCTGTAGACAACAAATATATCCTATATTTTTGTTGAACATGTCTGCTCACCCCCAACAGAAAATAACTTCCATTTCACATTATAATCAACTACAATGGTTCTACAAAATACACATGGTGTCTGGCTGTCAACAATTAAAAACAAGACAAAAACAAATTTCTAAATAAGAATATACAATAGTATTATTTTTTAAATTGTTTCTTTCAATAGAATCCTAAAACCCACTAGCTTCTAGAAGTCTCGTCCCCTTGGAACGAGCCCAAACAAAACTAATCTCCAATACGGAAAAACGTGCAGCCAAAATAAATTGTGATCCATGGCAACGCACTGGCTAAACACAAAACTGGTTGACTGCCGACCCTTGAGACAATCAGCAACCAACTCCTGCAATATCCGTAGTAACTTAATGGTGAGGCAAGGAATAATAAAACATATATTTTGTCAGGCTGAATGTTTGAAATATGAGGTGATTTGAGTCATGCTTCTTCAGTAGTGGAACAAAGACAATTAGCATTTGAATGTTGTCAAGAAATACTGGAGTGATGTCAGATTGTTAATCAAATTGATTATAGTCCAATTTATTATACTGCTTTCATGTGTGAAAATACAAACATCTGCAACAATTATTATATTACATGTATTTTTTTAAACAAGCAGCTTTTTCAACTAGTAGAAAACAGCTAGCTACATTTTGAAGTGCTGCATTTTGATTAAAGTGGGTCACCAACGCAGTAAGGGTAACACAGCTATTTTTTTGTTACTCACTTTGTTAAATAATATTTCAATTCAGAGCCTGGATTTTCCCCTGAGGCTAATATCCATATCATGCTGCAATCAATTGAACAGGGTAAACGATAAGGTAGAACATCATTAAAACACTTCTACTACAATGTTAAAACATTCTACATTGTGACATCATTAAAATACTCCTACTACAATGTTAAAACATTCTACATTGTGACATCATTAAAATACTCCTACAATGTTAAAACATTCTACATTGTGACATCATTAAAATACTCCTACTACAATGTTAAAACATTCTACATTGTGACATTATTTCAGTGATATCATGAAACAACTTCTTCATGCATGTATTTTCTGACTTTTTGATCAGAGATCTGTTATCAGAGTATCTCTTGTCACATTGATCACAGCTAAAAGGTTTCTCTCCTGTGTGTGTTCTCTGGTGTTGAGTCAGATTGCTAGCTTGAACAAAACTCCTCCCACATAAATCACAAGTATAAGGTTTCTCTCATGTGTGTGTTCTCTGGTGTTGAGTCAGATGGCTAGCTTGAACAAAACTCCTCCCACATTGATCACAGCTATAAGGTTTCTCTCCTGTGTGTGTTCTCTGGTGTACTGTCAGAATGCTAGATGTAGTAAAACTCCTCCCACATTGATCACAGCTATAAGGCTTCTCTCCTGTGTGTGTTCTCTGGTGCTGAGTCAGATTGCTAGCTTGAACAAAACTCTTCCCACATTGATCACAGCTATAAGGTTTCTCTCCTGTGTGTGTTCTCTGGTGTTGAGTCAGATGGCTAGCTTGAACAAAACTCCTCCCACATTGATCACAGCTGTAAGATTTCTCTCCTGTGTGTGTTCTCTGGTGTATTGTCAGACCATTAGATCTAGTAAAAGTCCTGCCACATTGACCACAGCTATAAGGCTTCTCTCCTGTGTGTGTTCTGTGGTGTTCAGTCAGATGGCTAGATTTAACAAAACTCCTCCCACATTGATCACAGCTATAAGGTTTCTCTCCTGTGTGTGTTCTGTGGTGTTCAGTCAGATGGCTAGATTGAACAAAACACCTCCCACATTGATCACAGCTATAAGGTTTCTCTCCTGTGTGTGTTCTCTGGTGTAATGTCAGACCGCTAGATGTGGTAAAACTCCTCCCACATTGACCACAGCTATAAGGTTTCTCTCCTGTGTGTGTTCTCTGGTGTATTTTAAGTTCTGATGAAGATTTGCAACCTTTCCCACAGTCAGAGCAGCAATGAGATTTCTTCCCTGTGGGTCTCTGCTGGTGTTTCTTGAGGTGTTTTGAAGTGGAGAGACTCGCCTCTGCCTCGTTAGCATCATGAGGTTGTTGAGGCCCCCCAGAGGATCCACTATAGTCACGTCTCTCTCCTGTGTGAACAAAAAGTCGGACAGTTGGTTTAAGGCCCACAACAGCAAAAATACACTGTAAAAAGGAGATGCCAACAGCGTAGCCATTATGTCGTACAAACAATGATGTCTGTAATGAATGTGAATTATTTGACATTTGTCTGGACAGTCAAGTGAACAGCAATAGTTATATTTTGTCTTGTTTTGCCATTAGTAGTAACATCGATGATTGTATGCAAGAAATACGTTTTTAAAGTTGTTGAAATCCTAAACAGTGTGCCAGACAACTTTTGGTCTCCAATATAGGCACCTTTCTGTAGGTCTATGTTGTTGTTAGGTGAAGTTATGGGTCCTACGGTAGGTCTATGGTATAACGAGCGGTTTCTGCATTAGCATGGAGGAGTTTATGCATGGAAAAATGTTATGCTCTGCTCTGATCCAGTGGAAATGTCATACAATACCTGATTACTTCTTATCCCTTTCACAAATAGCTTACAGCTGTGTCTGTCCCAAACTATTTCATACAATGTTGCCATCACGTTTCGGACAGACCTAGGTGATAATTGATACACTGTTTAAAGTTCTATGAAGACAGCCCATGCGCAGCCAATGTGATTTATTTTTATCTGGATATTTTCTAGATGTTTTTATTTGTTGGCTTTATGTAGGCTATTTTTACATAGTTGTCAATGGCAGTAAACATTATTTAGACATAATTTTCATTTATATAGAATGTATATTAATCACAGACAATGATTTTGAGATGCATTAAAAATGTAACTGTTCCAGTAAAATGTGAATATGAAAATCATAACTGGCACCAGATCAGTAGAAATGGTTAGATAAATGTTCACTCCAAATGGAAAACGTTGGCGACTGCTGTTTTAGTCTATTACTGGAAACTTCAGGAGCATAACGTCAGAATTTATGAAGGCCAGCAGCAGCGGGAAGAGGAAGAGTTTTTCCTAATGGTTATCCTATCTTGATCTCTGGTTCCCTCAAGTAATTTGTGTTTCTCAATTATTTAATAAAAACGGGGGATTCCTATGTTGATGATGTAAAGAATATTTGCTGCTCTGTGGTGTGTCATGAGGAGCAACCAGACGCTGCACGCATTTATGAAATTGCTTATTAGAAATTGCTTATAGACTGTGTGGGATAATAACATGGCCGTGTCCAACTCTGTAATACCAACATGTTTCAAGCAGACCACCACAGTGTTCTAGCAGTTTCTAAAATTGCGTTTCCATTGCCCTCACTGCTGCAGTGATAAATTGCATTAATAATAAACTAATAAGACATCTAAGAAGCTAGACATCATTGTGAAGGCGGCAAACAGATTTCTGGATCCCCAGGACTTCAGACAAAATGTTACAGGGAGTACTGAATGAAGAAGTTCCCCCCCTCACAGGTTCCTGAACCTGTGTAGGGATCTGAATAGCACCATTTATGTTTGAAATTCAGGGTATTGGAGTGAATTTGGGAAGTGTTTATTTTTTATTTTACGTAATTAGCATGATTTGTTAATCCCATTTCTTTTGCGTTTTGGTTATTTTTACAACCCCGTACAGTAGGTGGCAGCAATACACCTGATGAGTGTAGTCTGACAATAAACCTCAGAAGACATGGTAGGAACCAAAGTGTCGGTCAGTGTTTCCAGTTGAGCGTAATTAGATGTTACATTACATTTTGTTTTCTTACTTCATGTAGCCTGCTAGCTAACCAACATCTTCATACTTCGCCTACTCCTTTCTGATAAGATACCGCTGCACATACATGCTCCAGTATTTATGCTGCAGTAGTTTATGTGTCGGGGGGCTGGGGTCAGTTTGTTATATCTGGAGTACTTCTCCTGTCCTATTTGGTGTCCTGTGTGAATCTAAGTGTGCGTTCTCTAATTCTCTCCTTCTCTCTTTCTCTCGGAGGACCTGAGCCCTAGGACCATGCCCCAGGACTACCTGACACGATGACTCCTTGCAGTCCCCAGTCCACCTGGCTGTGCTGATGCTCCAGTTTCAACTATTCTGCCTTATTATTATTCGACCATGCTGGTCATTTATGAACATTTGAACATCTTGGCCATGTTCTGTTATAATCTCCACCCGGCACAGCCAGAAGAGGACTGGCCATCCCACATATGCTCTCTCTAATTCTCTCTTTCTTTGTCTCTCTCGGAGGACCTGAGCCCTAGGACCAGGCCCCAGGAATAACTGACACGATGACTCCTTGCAGTCCCCAGTCCACCTGGCTGTGCTGATGCTCCAGTTTCAACTATTCTGCCTTATTATTATTCGACCATGCTGGTCATTTATGAACATTTGAACATCTTGACCATGTTTTGTTATAATCTCCACCCGGCACAGCCAGAAGAGGACTGGCCACCCCACATAGCCTGGTTCCTCTCTAGGTTTCTTCCTAGGTTTTGGCCTTTCTAGGGAGTTTTTCCTAGCCACCGTGCTTCTACACCTGCATTGCTTGCTGTTTGGGGTTTTAGGCTGGGTTTCTGTACAGCACTTTGAGATATCAGCTGATGTACGAAGGGCTATATAAATAAATTTGATTTGATTTGATGCTTATCTAGGCCTACACCAGCACTGGTACCAGGCAGTATTAGCTAGCTACGTTTGCTCTGACTCTTAATACATTTAGCAAGCTAGCTAGCCCGCTAACTAGAGATTAGCACCTAACATTATTTGAGCAACACCTTGCTAAGAAAAGACAATCTTTCGCCTTTAATGTAATGGCATGAAAATAATTGCTGGAGTATTATACAATGACTTATCAACAGCTCTAACAATTTGACCCCCACAGGAAATCTACACTGGCAGTTATAGAAATACCCATTTACTATATAACCATTGATTCTTGAAGAATATAACTTATAAATGCCTCAAATGTTTCAGCCGTATTACCCCACCAGAAACCAAAACATAAGCTCGTATAACACCACTGTTTGTAAACTAATACTATATGGCTGAGGAGTAGGGTTGATCCAAGCGTTCTGACCTCGCAATGACAGTAAAGCACCCAAGCTAACTGGCTAACGTTGGATAGCTTGCTAGACACAAATCAGAGAAAACCTCACTCTTACCATTTTACTTGCCCTATAGCAGAGCTGGTTAGGCTGTTTTCATGTTATCCAGAGTGTTGGTGACTAACTGTGCTGCTGGCAACAATTTAATTTGAGCATTTTTGCAGATGTTTACTGACACCGGCCATATTCAACGGGTGTTGAGTGTTATTAAATTCATCAGTTATTCTGCTCTCTAATCAATTCAATCAACATTGGGTAGTTAGTTAGAATATAGTTAATATACTGGCAAGTTTGATGTATAAGTAGCCAACTGACGTTAGGTAGCTAGTTAACATACCGATACATACTGCTGTAAAGATATGCTATGCCTTTTGTAAGGATAGTGTAGCTAACATAACGTGTAACGTAACTTATTTGAAAAGTCATTACTTTATTACATTGCTCAACATTTGTCATAATTATTTAACCTCTAGTGACACCCCATCCCGTGAACGGGACCGTTATCATCTGACACTAATTAGCATAACGCAACGGACATAAATCTTCCTAGAAAATATTCCTATTCATATATTGGAACACAGCTTAGCCTTTTGTTTATCACCCTGTCATCTCAGATTTTCAAAATATGCTTTACAGCCAAAGCTAGACAAGCCTTTGTGTAAGTTTATCGATAGCCTAGCATAGCATTATGCCTTGCTAGCAGCAGGCAACCTTGTCACGAAAATCAGAAAAGCAATCAAATTAAATTGTTTACCTTTGACCAACTTCGGATGTTTTCACTCACGAGACTCCCAGGTAGATAGCCAAAGTTCATTTTTTCCCAAAATATTATTTTTGTAGGCGAAATAGCTCATTTTGTTCTTCATGTTTGGCTGAGAAATCGACCGGAAATTGCGGTCATGACAACGCCGAAAAATATTCCAAATTAGTTCCATAATAATCAACAGAAACATGGCAAACATTGTTTATAATCAATCCTCAGTGTTTTTCAAATATCTATTCGATAATATATCAACCGGGACAATTGGTTTCTCAGTAGAAGCGATTGGAATAATGGCTACCTCTGTATTTTATGCAAGAATTTCTCAGGGAGCGTCAGGTGACAACTTGCGCAATGAAGCCGCCTACGGGTATTTTTCAATATAAATGCGTAAAACTATGTCACAATGCTGTAGACACCTTGGGGAATACGTAGAAAGCGTAATCTGGTTGATAGGGCATTCACAGCTCAATAGGGACACATCGGAACGCAGGGCTTTCAAAAGACGAGTCACTTCCGGATTGGATTTTTCTCAGGCTTTCGCCTGTAACATCAGTTCTGTTAGACAATATTTTTTACAGTTTTGGAAACTTTAGAGTGTTTTCTATCCTAAGCTGTCAATTATATGCATATTCTAGCATCTTGTCCTGACAAAATATCCTGTTTAATTTGGGAACGTTATTTTTCCAAAAATGAAAATACTGCCCCCTAGTACCAACAGGTTTTTAAAGCAGTTCATTTGTATCCGCTCTCGTTGGACTTTGGCTGAATATTTTCCTCCATTTTCTTCAAATCTGAAATCGATGTGAAGTCACGCCCATTTCCTGAAGAATTGGATTATGGGCCGTAAAGTACTGCGTGTATATTTCATATTTTGGTGAATTTAGTACGACATCCGGGAACATTTGGCATACTAACTACATCATACTATAATAAGCAAACTATATACTCAATTAACATCACAAATAGTACGGTTAGTATGAGTATTCTAACACAGCTCAGGTCCCTAGGCAGCCATTTTGTTTGTTGAAAAACTAGATGGCCCCTTTAAAAAAGACACACAACATTCAATCAACCAATCTGCAGGTCAACCAACAACAAAGCTGTAATTACACCACTATTTTGGTAATAAGATGAAGGATGGGGCTGGAGAAATTGAACTATTCTCAAATTCATAGACAGACCTATGGATGCAAGGACTGACCATCCATGATATCAACATTATAGTTTTAACCATGTTGAGGCTATACAGTGTTGGTTTACATTGTTTCTAAACATTGGAGCAAAAAAAGCTTATTTGGGGTTGTTCTGATGTGGTAAACAGTTGAACTAAGCTCATAAGGCATGGGTTATATTCTTCAAGAATCAATGGCTATAAATAAATAATTTAAAAGTCAAAATATGGATGTAGCAATTGCAAATTTCTCCTTTAACACCACACATCAGTTCAACAACCGCAGAGCTTGTGCTTCTGTTTTTAAGACAGTACTTACTCGTGTTAATCAGGGCCCGTTCATCGTTAGAACCATCCGACGCCTTAAGATGCGCTTGGGAAACCGGGCCCAGATATCCAGTTTCCTCCTCTTCTTCATTTTTCGATGTGACAGTCACTTCCCCCTCCACTTCTTTCACTTTGACTCTGAACGAGTCTTCCTCTTCTTTAACTGAGACCTCTTTCTCTTCTTCTTTCACGATAACAGCCTCAACCTCTACTTGTTTTTGTATTGTAACAGCCTCCTCTTCCACGAGAGCGTCTTTCTCCATCCAGCAGGCAGACCACCTCTTCTTCATCATCAGGAACGGGGTTAAGTTTGAGACTGGAGCTATGAGGCATGTACTGAAGTCGCTAAGCGGTATAATTCAAAGCAGAGTCCCTTTATCAGCAGCACGTGATCAATGACGTCTGAAGAATCATTTCGTTGAACACCTGATTGGTATTGATGAATTTGGGCTCGTTCGACATTGCAGCCGCCAGTGCAGGTGGCTGCTGACTGACTAATTTACAAATCACTTAATTTATAAATCACCTTGCGCCATAAATAACTACTCATTATTATTTATAAATCAGTCAGCCAGTCACCGTTTACCCACAATGCAGCATGGACTTGATGCTCTCAATCAGGGCCCGTGGTTTCGTAGAAGACATGAAGGCTACGCTGCTACCGTGTGGGATGTCATTTTTCAAAATGTGGCCATTCTAAATTCTGTGTCGCTCAAAGCCTTGAGTAATGAACCTATGTATTTATTTTTAAATTATTATCTGGAAAGAGCCAATACTTCAGAAAGCTTTGTTTCCCCATCACTACTTTTCAGCATGTTTTCTGTGAATTCGACCTCGGGAGTTTTGTAACTGTTTACACCTTGGCTTACTGTTAGATGGGTTATAATTGGTCTCCGGTAGTTGGTCTCTGCTGACCGTAACCGCGCTGGTTGGTTATGCTGTTTAGGCTAATAGCTAGTTGGCTAAATAGCTAACGTTAGCTGGCTGTCTAAGATAACTGCATATAGCTAACATTCTTTGATTGGTTAGATGGCATTATGTCTTTCCAAAACGTTGGTTTACTTTAATCACTCAAGTCATGAGTGCAAACGATTGGTTTAATTTAAAGTTATACATTTTAAGTTATTTCTGATGTAGTTAACATCATAGGTAAGGATTGGTTGATTTCCAGTTTTTAAGTATGGTATTTAAGATGATTGATGAGAAAAGTATAGTCCAACCATCTGGTAACTTGTTTCATGCGCATTAAAGGTGAGGGTGAATTTCAGATGTTCACTGCTTGTATTGATGAAGGAGTGGAATCGATGAAGTTCCTCTGCTGTCCCCTGGAATAGAAAGAACACATTCTTCTCTAACATACAGTAACACATAATTAGATGCTATTTTTTTTAAACTACAATGACCATAATGACCTAAGCGCCTACTTGTCTTGTCTGTGTTTCTTTTACACCGGCTACGTAAAAGAGACTGAAGAATGTGTAACAGTATAGCTTCCGTCCCTCTCCTCGCCCCTACCTGGGCTCGAACCAGGGACTCTGCACACATAAACAACTGCCTCCCACGAAACATCGTTATCATCGCTATTAGCGCACACCAGGCTAACTAGCTAGCCATTTCACATCGGTTACAAATGCACAATGGTCAATGCTATCTGGGATTCTTGGGACATCCCTACCCTAAACCCTAACCTTAATCCCTAATTTAACCATTTTAGATGTAAACTTCAATGGGCTAGGGACGTCCCATGGATGTATCGCTACCTGAAATTACACAATCTAAGTGATTGATAGTTGGTGTTCAGCAGTCATAAAGCCTTATTTATTTTAATGAACTACTAAAATTGTGATTTTGTCAGACAGCAGCTCTACACTTTATTGAGTGACTGATCCATTCATCCTTCCAACCCTCCTCAGCCTTCCTCTCCTCTGAAGACCCAGTGAGGGTGGAGCTCAGTCAGAGAGCTGTTGAGGGACTGGTTAGGAAGAACACTTCTACAGCCAGAGAGGTGAGAGGACACACATGGTTTAGATGGTAAATATTTATGTCCCCTTAGTGGTTCATCACATCAGCAAAAGGGAATATGTTCCATCATCCATGTTTATTTACATTAGTGCAAATTGACGACTGATATTGGTGTAATTTCCCACCCCTTTTGGCTGTATGAAAGTTAATTTCAAATCAAAATCAAATCAAATTAATTTATATAGCCCTTCGTACATCAGCTGATATCTCAAAGTGCTGTACAGAAACCCAGCCTAAAACCCCAAACAGCAAGCAATGCAGGTGTAGATGCACGGTGGCTAGGAAAAACTCCCTAGAAAGGCCAAAACCTAGGAAGAAACCTAGAGAGGAACCAGGCTATGTGGGGTGGCCAGTCCTCTTCTGGCTGTGCCGGGTGGAGATTATAACAGAACATGGCCAAGATGTTCAAATGTTCATAAATGACCAGCATGGTCCAATAATAATAAGGCAGAACAGTTGAAACTGGAGCAGCAGCACGGCCAGGTGGACTGGGGACAGCAAGGAGTCATCATGTCAGGTAGTCCTGAGGCATGGTCCTAGGGCTCAGGTCCTCCGAGAGAGAGAAAGAGAGAATTAGAGAGAGCACACTTAAATTCACACAGGACACCGAATAGGACAGGAGAAGTACTCCAGATATAACAAACTGACCCTAGCCCCCCGACACATAAACTACTGCAGCATAAATACTGGAGGCTGAGACAGGAGGTCTCAGGCACACACATTTGTTCTTTGCTATTATGGTCATTTGTGTAGAATGTACTTTTCCCCACTCATTCACCCCACCTCTTTACGTTGCTTATTTATATTCAGTGGCCTGACTGCATCCAGACTGTCAAAGGCCCATCCTGGTAGATCTGAACCTAATGCAGCTTGGAGTGATCGGATGACAGAAGTCACATTTAGGTGCCAGGTGTAACTGAGGCCATAGACGCTCCATAATGATTACTTTTAATGTTTTATACAATATGACTAAATTTATTTATTTCTGTGTTACAGGGGCAGTCAAGAAATGGAATGGCAAGGTCACAGAACATGACACAAGCAGAGCTGTGGGAGACCACCTCAAGCCCCTGGTAGAGCAGGGGGTGGTGTTTACCACTCCACCACACCTTCAGCAGGCTGGAAAATTAACCCTGATATTTTAAAAGCAGGGCAACAACGTCAATATAATTGTACCCAAAAATTGTCAGTTGGTTGCATAAATAATTATGATTACTAAATGTTACATGAAATGTAAATATGAAATATTTAGTTGCATAGTCTTATTTTCAACGTCTTTTCAATTACATTTTGCTAGGTGTGATATCCCCAATGTCAAAACACAGTTTTAATGTCTCCAAATCAATAACCAATATGCAGAAACAGTTAGGGATAAATTGAAAACCTAAACATAAAATGTGCTATATAGACAAACATCTGCCACAATAATCATATTTCTTGTATTTTTAAAACAAGCTCCTTATAAACTGCACAAGCACCAAAAACGCTGTTGTTTTGACAAGACGCAATAAATCACTGATATCGATTAGAGGGGAAATTAGGTTGTACGTGATGTTGAAACTAACACAACTAAAAAAACACATGGAAATGGGAGATATCTTTTACCTCACTGGTTAGAGGACAACCTGCAGAAGACAGTCAGCTACATTTTGGAGGGATGCATTTAAATTTAGGAGTCACTAAACAAAGGAACACAACACTTATTTGTTATAACTCATCAATATCATGCTAAAATCATTTGTGCGAGAAGAGAGATGAGGTTGCACGTCCTGTTAAAGCTAACAGCTCAAAAACCACACTGAATTTGGGAGTAATGTGTATATCCCTGGTTAGAGGACAACTTGCAGAAAACAGCTTGATACATTTTGAAGTGTTGCATTTTGATTCAAGTGGATCACGAACGTGGTAAGTGGAACAAAACACATTTTTTGTTAATCACTGTTTGTTAAATAATACTCTTCCATTTCAGAGCCTGGATTTCCCCCCTGAGTCTAATATCCATATCATGTTGAAATCAATAGAACAGGGGACAAATGTTTAGGGTTCTACATTGTGACGTCATTAAAATACTCCTACTACAATGTTAAAACATTCTACATTGTGACATCTTTTCATTGATATCATGAAATAACTAATTAATGTATGTATTTTCTGATGTTTGATCAGAGATATTTTATTAAAGTATCTCTTGGCACACTGATCACAGCTATAAGGTATCTCTCCTGTGTGTGCTCTCTGGTGTGATACCACAACTCTTCCCACATTATTCACAGACAAAAGATTTCTCTCTTGTGTGTATTCTCTGGTGTTGAGTCAGAGTTCTTGATGCAGCAAAACTGTTCCCACATTGACTACAGCTATAAGGTCTCTCCCCTGTGTGTATTCTCTGGTGCACTGTCAGCGCTCCAGATTGGGCAAAACTCTTCCCACATTGATCACAGCTATAAGGTCTCTCTCCTGTGTGTGTTCTCTGGTGCACTCTCAGATCTCCAGATTGACCAAAACTCTTCCCACATTGACCACAACTATAAGGTCTCTCTCCTGTGTGTGTTCTCTGGTGCACTCTCAGATCTCCAGATTGACCAAAACTCTTCCCACATTGACCACAGCTAAAAGGTTTCTCTCCTGTGTGTATTCTCTGGTGCACTGTCAGCGCTCCAGATTGGGCAAAACTCTTCCCACATTCATCACAGCTATAGGATTTCTCTCCTGTGTGTGTTCTCTGGTGTGATATCAGGTTGCATTGTTGAGTAAACCTCTTCCCACATTGAGTACAGCTATAAGGTTTCTCTCCTGTGTGTGTTCTCTGGTGTGATATCAGGCCGGATGGATTAGTAAAACTCTTCCGACATTGAGTACAGCTATAAGGTTTCTCTCCTGTGTGTATTCTCTGGTGTGTTATTAGGCTGCTGAGCTGAGTAAAACTCTTCCCACATTCAGGCCGGATGGATTAGTAAAACTCTTCCGACATTGAGTACAGCTATAAGGTTTCTCTCCTGTGTGTATTCTCTGGTGTGTTATTAGGCTGCTGAGCTGAGTAAAACTCTTCCCACATTGAGTACAGCTATAAGGTTTCTCTCCTGTGTGTGTTCTCCTGTGTAAAGTCAGAGAGCCAGATGTAGTAAAACTCTTCCCACATTGATCACAGCTATAAGATTTCTCCCCTCTGTGTGTTCGCTGATGAATTGTAATGCCTGATGAGGTGAATCTCTTCCCACAGTCAGAGCAGCAGTGAGTTATCTTCCCTGTGGATCTCTGCAGGTGTTTCTTGGGGGGTTCTGATCTGGAGAGACTCTTCTCTGCCTTGTCAGCATCATGAGGTTGTTGAGGCTCCCCAGAGGATCCACGGTAGTCCCGTCTCTCTCCTGTGTGAACAACAAAGTCAGACAGATGATTAAAGGCCCACAACAGCGGTAATCCACTGTAAAAGGTGATGCCAACAGCGTAGCCATGATGTTGTACAACAATTGTTGTCTGTAATGAATGTACTGATTATTTGACAATTGTCTTAAAATGAGCAAGAATAGTCCTATTTTGTCTTGTTTTCACATTAGTAGTAACATCGATGATTGTAGGCTAGAAATAAGTTATTAAAGTTGTTGAAATCCTAAGAAGTGTGCCAGACAACTTTTGGTCTCCAACATAGGCACCTTTCTGTGTTTGCTTAAATTGCGACACGAGGGCGATGCACATGCAATTTGGTGGTAGAAACTCGTCCCCCTAATGAGGAAACCGATAGTTATGGATGTAGTATATCTGCCTGGAGCAAAAATGGTGAGCAAAGATTTTAGTTTTTCACAATGTATTCTGAATATGAATGGGGGAAAAGTAGGGAAGGGAAGTAACCTCCATTTCCAGGTTGCTTATGAGAGCATTTCACACTACTTTGGATTAGAATTGTAAGGCTCGTTTGAATGTCCTGCTTAAAATCATGTTTGTGTCGTCATCACAAATCAACCGCATTGTATTTAAAAAACACTTCAACCAGTAAAATGCTCTTTTTGCTAGATTTTCCATCAGCCTGACAACGAGGGTTTGAACACTAAGTGTTTGCCAAATTTGCCTATAACATCACCTAACAGAAGCATAGACCTACTGTAGGACCAATAACTTCACCTAACAACAACACAGACCTACAGTAGGACCCATGACTTACAACACAGACCTACTGTAGGACCCTTACAACAGACCGAGGACTATAAATCATTTAATATTTCAGGTGAAACATGGAAACTAAAATGTCTTTGTCATGACATTTCATAACCTGATCACCAGATAATTTTGTGAATAATCCCACTAGTGTTACTATGTGTTACTATGTGTTGTCATTCTAAATGTCCTGAATAAATGAAAATATCTCTGTGTTTTGTACAATAGCCTATCCATCAAGGGACAGTTCTCTACACATTATGAACTCAGTGTCTCTGTGTGCAAACAGACTAACAAGCCCCTACTGTAAATCAAGCAGACAATAACACATTATAAACATCAATTTGTTAGGGATGTTGGATCCAACGTGGAGCACGGCATGACTGTCTTTACCAGAGTAATGAATGAAGAAGCACTTTGGTTGTTGTTGCATGTCGTGATGTTTGTTATTCAGAAAATGATTCCCAAGATCCGTATTGAAGTTGAAGTTCATCATATTACAAGCATAACGTTATGACTATAACTACTGTTCCCTGAAGGAGGGAAACTAGGTACAACATACTATTAAATCCACACGTTATGACTATAACTACTGTTCCCTGAAGGAGGGAAACTAGGTACAACATACTATTAAATCCACACGTTATGACTATAACTACTGTTCCCTGAAGGAGGGAAACTAGGTACAACATACTATTAAATCCGTGCCTCGCTGGAAGCCCCGCCTTCTACAGGTGATGAGTGAGGCTTGGATTTATTCCTTAAATTTAATACCGCTCTTCGCCGACCCAGGAAGGGGCGGGTTCAAACAGGTGTTGTACCTCGTTTCCCTCCTTCAGGAAAGAGTAATTATAGTCAGTTACATTTGGGGATGTCTGATAGTATTTCTGATTGTCTTAACGCTGCACCACTAATGAGTTGTGAAGCTTCTCAAAGTCATTTTTTCTTCACCTCAAACAGCAACAAAGTCTAATCAAAATCAATTGCGAATGACAATAGTTCCTCAAAGTATTTTCGTAAAATATTTCCAGCTCTCGCCCTTTCGATAACCACTCAGAATAAAAGGGAAAAATGTAATGCTCTGATCCAGTGGAAATGTCATAAAAAACCTGATTACTTCTTATCCTTTTCACAAATAGCCGACAGCTGTGTCTGTCCCAAACTCACTGGAACAGGAAACCGAGGGCCTAGAATATTTTATACAATGTTACAAACTTGCTATCACGAGATTCGGGCCAACCATGTTTAAAGTTCATTGTAGACAGGTCATGTGCAGCCAATGTGATTTATAGGATATTTATTTTCATCAGGATATTTTCAACCTGGGTTCAACTTTTTTTTGTGAATTTTGCCCCAATTTCGTTGCATCCAATTGTTAGTAGTTACTATCTTGTCTCATCGCTACAACTCCTGTACGGGCTCGGGAGAGACGAAGGTTGAAAGCCACGCGACCCCTGAAACACAACCCAACCAAGTCGCACTGCTTCTTAACACAGCGCACATCCAACCCGGAAGCCTGCCGCACCAATGTGTCGGAGGAAACATCGTCCGGGGTAGGCAGTCATTGTAAATAAGAATTTGTTCTTGACTGACTTGCCTAGTTAAATAAAGGTTACATTTAAATAAATAAAAAATATTATTTTATGACAAAACATTTTCTATGAATCTGTCAAGGCACCAACTTTGAGAAAGTTTTAAAATTAAGGTCTCAAACCAATTCATGAATGTAATTGAATATAGGTATGTTTCGCCTGAAAATAAATTGGCTGAATATTATACAATGACTTATCAACAGCTGTAACAATTTGACCCCCACAGGAAATCTACACTGGCAATTCTAGAATATACTATATAGCGTAGAAACCTGGTTAAACTATCATTATGACATCATGGATCAATTCTAGAATATACTATATAGCCTAGAAACCTGGTTAAACTATCATTATGACATCATGGATCAATTCTAGAATATACTATATATCCTAGAAACCTGGTTAAACTATCATTATGACATCATGGATCAATTCTAGAATATACTATATATCCTAGAAACCTGGTTAAACTATCATTATGACATCATGGATCAATTCTAGAATATACTATATAGCCTCAATCTGTTTAAAACGATCATTTTGACCTCATGGATGGCCAGTCTTTGTATTCATAGTGTATTTAATTCAGGGGGAGGCCCTGAGCTGAACTCAAACCTGGGTCCAGAGACTGTCAAGCCAACACCTTATAACTGTTACGCCAAGATGTACGGTTGCTACAATAGATTTCTCTATGCATTTGAGAGTGGTTACACTTCTCCTTACCCCATCCCTCAACTGTTTACCAAACCATGTCTCTGGGCAGCCATTTTCTTGATGTTTAAAAAACCCTCACAACTAATCTGCAGTTGTGACAATAACAAAGCTGTCATTCCACCACTGTTTTGGTAATAAGATGATGGATGGGACTGGAGAAATGTAACTACTCTCAAATTCATAGACAGACCTGTGGATGCAAGAACTGACCATCCATGATATCAACATTATAGTTTTAACCATGTTGAGGCGATACAGTGTTGATTTACATTGTTTCTAAACATTGGAATAAAAAAAGCTTATTTGGGGTTTTGATGGGGTACAAAAACAGTTGAACTAAGCGGCATGTGTTATATTCCTCAATAATCAATAGCTATAAATAAATAATTTAAAAGTAACAAAATGGATGTAGCAATTGCAGATTTCTGCTTTAACACCAAACATCAGTTCAACAACTGCAGAGTTTGTGCCTCTGTTGTTAAGACAGTACTTACTAGTGTTAATCAGGGCCGGTTCATCGTTAGAACCATTGGATGCCTTAAGATGCGTTTGGGAAACCGGGCCCAGATATCCAGGTTCCTCCTCTTCTTTTGATGTAACAGTCATTTCCCACTCCTCCTCTTTCACTCCAAAAACGGAATCCTCCTCTCCTTTTACAGTAACACCCCCCTCTTCTTTTACAGTAACATCCTCCTCTTCTTTTACAGTAACACCCCCCTCTTCTTTTATAGTAACATCCTCCTCTTCTTTTACAGTAACATCCCCCACTTCTTTTACAGTAACATCCTCCTCTTCTTTTACAGTAACATCCTCCTCCTCTTTTACAGTAACATCCTCCTCCACTTTTAAAGTAACAACATCCTCCTCCTCGTTCACTCTGAACGTGTCTTTCTCTTCTTCTTTCACAGTAACGGCCCCACCCTCTACTTCTTGTTTTACTGTGATATCCACCTCTTCCTTAGCAGCAGGAGTGTCTTCCTCTTCTTTCAAAGTAACAGCCTCACTCTCTACTTCTTGTTTTACTGTGATATCTTCCTCGTCTTTCACTCTGAACGCGTCCTCCTCTTCTTTCACAGTAAAGGCCCCACTCTCTACTTCTTGATTTACTGTGATATCCTTCTCTTCATAAGAAGGAGAGTAGCTTAGTGACCGCATGGTCGGAGATGTTAGCTAGCTAGGCTAATGCTAACTTAACCAGCCCGCTAGCTTACTAATAACAACACTCTAAATATGAAATTAAATCGGATAACTAACTAGACGACATAAATGGTTTTAAAAGACAGTGGCTAATAAACACTGAAGCGTCTAAAGAGCTTTATTTGTTCGGCTATTTTGTCTAGCAAGCTACCGAGGTGTCTGACGAACTGTTGCTGCTGTTGAAAGAAGCGTTCCGTCCACTAGATTATACGTCACACCAGCAGCATCGCCTTAAATTCCCAGACCGCCATCTGCTGACTGGAGTGGGTAACGCAGTTGAGTAAAATGTATATTTTATCTTCAGACAACAAGTTAAAGTGTAGGAAGCAGGAGTTTTTACTCACCAGTGTAACAATACAGTGTGGTTAAAGACTTAGTAAGCTAGTTGTCGTCACGATATGGTACCTATAAGAACAAACAGTTATGTTTTTGCGTTATTACATATTTATTAACTTATTTTGTGACTCTTCCAAACTACACACAATGCAGTATTTCTCAACGTCATATGGATGATATTCTCTGTGCTACTGAGTTTGTTTGCCAGTGTAACGAAGTTACATTTAAAAAATATTTGTATCCTCTATTTAGCTAGGCAATTCAGTTAAGAACAGTGCCTTAGACCGCTGCCCCGCTCGTGTGATAAAGGTGTGGGATTCTGGGTAATCCACAGCAGATTTATGGAGAACTTGAAAATTGAGTGGTCCTGGGATAGAAAGGTATAAAATTGACATTACATCATAAAATCCACGTTTTAAATCACACATTAGCAATTTATGTTTTAGTAACTACTGTTGTTGGTTTGGTGTCAAGTCAGCCTCTCTTTATATGTTATTTGCCAAATCTCTGTTTTCCTTGTGGGTTTTATGCTAAAGATCCCTCTTTCAAGTTGGTATCTAACTGGAAAATGCATCTTCTTTTAGGAGTGCTATTTTTACCCTGTCGACTACTGATCATTCATCCACACTGTGTGTCTCATCAAAGCAGGTAATTTATGACAAATGTATAAAGTATATGTCTTATAAACTCATGAACACCAGCCCGTTTCTCAGCCCGGTTTTGTTAGTTTAGGTGTATTATACTTCTTCGCCACCAGATGGGGACTTTGAGTAATATTTCAGGTTAATTTGATAATTTTTTGATACTAAAATGGATGACAGTTTATTCTGATGTAGTGAATATGAGACACATGGAAATAATGTATTTATATTTATTATAGTAAATTAGGAATTAGTAGGAATTGTTAAATCCACTATACGATCACAATAACTTTGATAGACATTTCAACTGTTTTTTTTGTTAGTATATTACAGGGCAGATTAATGTAGAATTGCTGTGGGAGTGGTATTTATATCCCGTCACTACTGATCATTCATCCATACTGTGTGTGTCCCATCATTGCAGCTTTGGAAATAAATTAACTATCCATCCATTGCACCTTCCTGTGTTGACTCACTGACTTGAGAGACGGGACCAGGAAGGTCACACTAGGTCGATATCAAGCTCAAGCTTGCAAACGTTAAACACACCTCCATCTCCATTAACTTCATCACACCTGCCCAGAACCACGAGAACACACCTCCATCTCCATGAACCACATCACACCTGCCCATACCCACTAGAACACACCTCCATCTCCACCTGCCCAGACCCACAAGAACACACCTCCATCTCCATTATCTACATCAAACCTGCCCAGACCCACTAGAACACACCTCCATCTCCATTAACTACATCACACCTGCCCAGAACCACTAGAATACACCTCCTTCTCCATTAACTCCATCAAACCTGCCCAAACCCACTAGAACACACCCCCATCTCCATTATCTACATCAAACCTGTCCAGACCCACTAGAACACACCCCCATCATCGAACAACCACCTGATTGGTTTGGTATTGTGCTTGTTTGACACTGCAGGCGACTGCCAACTGACTGATCTTCAAATCAACTTACATCATAAATAACGACTCATTATTATTTAAGCAGTGTGTCCCTTTATCAGCATTGATCAATGACGTTTGAAGATTAATTTTCTCCCATCATTCTCTATGTCTCTGATCTTTTGATCTGCAAACACGTTTCAGTTTTGTTAGTTTGGTTCAAAATGGTCTCGGTGCTGGTTGGCCTTTTTTTTGTTGTTGATACAATTGTCTGGAAAGAGCCAATGCTTCAGGAAGCTTTGTTTCCCCATCACTACTTTTCAGCATGTTTTCTGTGAATTAGACTACGGGAGTTTTGTAACTTTTTACACCTTGGCTTACTGTTAGATGGGTTATAATTGGTCTCCGGTAGTTGGTCTCTGCTGACCATAACCGTGCTGGTTGGTTATGCTGTTTAGGCTAATAGCTAGTTGGCTAAATAGCAAACGTTAGCTACATGCAGTTATCTTAGCCAGGCAGCTAACATTCTTTGATATTTGGTTAGATGGTATTATGTATTTCCAAAACTGTGGTTTACTTTAATCACCCAAGTCATGAGCGCAAATTATTTCTAACTTAAAGTTCTACATTTGAAGTTATTTATGTTGTAGTTGACATCATAGGGAATAGGCTGGTCCTGCATATTACTTCACACCTGACTTTGGCATTCTTCTGAATTCTGATTGGTTTAATGTAATAACTCTAAAAATAGAACAGTAAGGTGTAACTTTGCATTGGGAAAAATATTTAATTTAACTTTTTATAAACAATTACAAAACATACAAACGACAACATCATACAAACATGAAGTACATCACACCTGCCCAGACCCACTAGAACACACCTCCATCTCCATTAACTACATCACACCTGCCCAGACCCACTAGAACACACCTCCATCTCCATTAACTACATCACACCTGCCCAGACCCACTAGAACACACCTCCATCTCCATTAACTACATCACACCTGCCCAGACCCACTAGAACACACCTCCATCTCCATTAACTACATCACACCTGCCCAGACCCACTAGAACACACCTCCATCTCCATTAACTACATCACACCTCCAACTGTCAGTTGGTTGCATGAATAACTATGATTACTAAATGTTACATAATTGTAAATATGAAAATCAAAACCAAATGTACACCCCTTTGTTAATATGTATTGGCAATACTTCACTTAATGGTGAGGCATGGAATAATAAAACATGTATCTTTTGTCAGGCTGAATGTTTGAAATATGAGGTGATTTGAGACATGCTTCTTCAGTAGTGGAATAAAGACAATTAGCACTTGAGTGTTGTCAAGAAATACTGGAGTGATGTCAGATTGTAAATAAAATTGATTATAAACTCATTTATTATACTGCGTCCAGGCTGCAAGTTGAAATTAAGTTGTTTTCAAGTCATTGAAAAAAAAACGACCCGAAAAGACATCTCAACTTTCACTTTCAACCGAACATATATTGGACTTCGGGCATCTTTTTAATGACATTTTGGGGTGTCCAAATCAATAACCAATATGCATTAACAGTTTGAGAAATTGAAAAACATAAAATTTAAACAAACGTGCCACAATAATAATTGTACTTTTTTAAACAAGCTCCTTATAAATAAACTGCACCAGAAACACTGTTGTTTTGACAAGTAGCAATAAATCACTGATATCGATTAGAAATCAGGTTGTACACGATGTTGGAACTAACACAACTAAAAAAACACATGGAAATGGGAGATATCTTTCACCTCACTGGTTAGAGGGCAACCTGCAGAAGACATGTTGGAGTGATGCTTTTAAATTTAGGGGTCGCTAAACAAAGGAACACAACACTTATTTGTCATCACTCATCGATATCATGTTAAAATCAATTGTGTGACAGGAGGGAGATGAGGTTGCACGTCCTGTTAAAACTAACAGCTCAAAAACCACACAGAATCTGGGAGTAATGTGCACATCACTGGTTAGAGGACAATTTGTAGAAAACAGCCAGATACATTTTGAAGTGTTGCATTTTGATTTTAAGTGGGTCACCAACGTGGTAAGTGGAACAGCTCTTTTTTTGTTAGTCACTTTTTGTGACCAATTCAGGCCTAGATTTCCCCCCTGATGCTAATATCCATATCATGTTGAAATCAATAGAACAGAAGACAAACATTTAGGGTTCTACATTGTGACATCATTAAAATACTCCTTCTACAATGTTAAAACATTCTACATTGTGACATTATTTCATTGATATCATGAAACAACTCCTTCAACTATGTATTTTCTGATGTTTAATCAGAGATCTTTTATCAGAGTATCTCTTGTCACATTGATCACAGCTATGAGGTTTCTCTCCTGTGTGTGTTCTCTGATGTGATACCAAGCTGTTTGACTGAGTAAAACTCTTCCCACATTGAGTACAGCTATAAGGATTCTGTCCTGTGTGTGTTCTCTGGTGCAAAGTCAGCTGGCTAGATGTAGTAAAACTCTTCCCACACTGATCACAGCTGTAAGGTTTCTCTCCTGTGTGTGTTCTCTGGTGTATTGTCAGACGACCAGATGAAAGAAAACTCTTCCCACATTGATCACAGTTATAAGGTTTCTCTCCTGTGTGTGTTCTCTGGTGTACTATCAAGCTGCTTGAGTGAGTAAAACTCTTCCCACATTGAGTACAGCTATAGGGTTTCTCTACTTTGTGTGTTCTCTGGTGAGATTTTAAATGTCCTGACGAAACAAAACTCTTTCCACAGTCAGAGCAGCTAAAAGGTTTCTCTCCTGTGTGGATTCTCTGATGTCTTTTAAGGTCTGCCGAGGAGGTGAATCTCTTCCCACAGTCAGAGCAGCAAAAAGGTTTCTCTCCAGTGTGACTTCTCTGGTGTAGTTTCAGTGAATCTGATCTTAAGTAACTCTTCCCACAGTCGGAGCAGCGGTGAGTTTTCGTTGTGGGTCTCCGCTGGGGTTTCTTGAGGTGTTTTGATCTGGAGAGACTCTCCTCTGCCTCGTCAGCATCGTGATGTCGTTGAGGCTCCCCAGAGGATCCGCGACGGTCCCGTCTCTCTCCTGTGTGAACGACAAAGTCAGACTGGTTAAAGGACAACAGCAGAAATGTTTATTTGTTTTATTTTTAAATCACATAAGAAGTAACATCGATGAGGCTAGAAAGTTATTGCAGTTGCTGAAACCCAGTGTGCTGAGACGACTCTGTCGCTAAAATTGCCGCACAATTGCCATATAGTTGAAGAAGTCGGATGTTTAACTGTATTTGGCTAAGGCGTGTAAACTCAGTTTTTCACAATTCCTGACATTTTAATCCTAGTAAAAAATTCCCTGTTTTAGGTCAGTTAGGATCACCACTTTATTTTTATGAATGTGAAATGTCAGAATAATAGTAGAGAGAATTATTTATTTCAGGTTTTATTTCTTTCATCACATTCCCAGTGGGTCAGAAGTTTACACACACTCAATTGGTATTTGGTAGAATTGCATTTAAATTGTTTAACTTGGGTCAAATGTTTCAGGTCGCCTTCCACAAGCTTCCCACAATAAGTTGGGTGAATTTTTGCCCATTCCTCTTGACAGAGCTGGTGTAACGGAGTCAGGTTTGTAAAGGCCTCCTTGCTCACACACGCTTTTTCAGT
Source organism: Oncorhynchus mykiss (assembly GCF_013265735.2). Lineage (NCBI taxonomy): Eukaryota > Metazoa > Chordata > Actinopteri > Salmoniformes > Salmonidae > Oncorhynchus > Oncorhynchus mykiss. Next base: position 2,921,735 of record NC_048581.1, on the reverse strand, counting down.
TCTGCCCACAAACTTTCTATGGGATTGAGGTCAGGGCTTTGTGATGGCCACTCCAGTACCTTGACAATGTCAAAACACCAGTCTCAACAATGCTGGCCTTCGAGGCAGAGTTGCAAAGAAAAAGCCATATCTCAGACTGGCCAATAAAATAAAATAAATTAAGATTGGCAAAATAACACAGATACTGGACAGAGGAACTCTGGGAATTCAAGCTACCCATGTTTACTATTATAATAAATAAACTATTACTGTTATAATAAATGGAAAATCTAAATACAAATTACAGATCTCGGGCATTTATTTTATGGATGTATCAAAACCGTCTAGAATGCATCCATGATGTCATAATGATAGTTTAACCAGGTTTCTGGGCTATATAGTATATTCTAGAATTCATCCATGATGTCATAATGATAGTTTAACCAGGTTTCTAGGCTATATAGTATATTCTAGAATTCATCCATGATGTCATAATGATAGTTTAACCAGGTTTCTAGGCTATATAGTATATTCTAGAATTCATCCATGATGTCCTAATGATAATTTAACCAGGTTTCTAGGCTATATAGTATATTCTAGAATTCATCCATGATGTCATAATGATAGTTTAACCAGGTTTCTAGGCTATATAGTAGAGGTCGACCGATTATGATTTTTCATACCGATTGTTGGAGGACCCCAAAAAAAAAACAATACCGATTAATCGGCTGATTTAAATTTAAAAAATGATTTGTAGTAATGACAATTACAACAATACTGAATGAACACTTATTTTAACTTAATATAATACATCAATAAAATCAATTTATCCTCAAATAAATAATGAAACATGTTCAATTTGGTATAAATAATGCAAAAACAAAGTGTTGGAGAAGAAAGTAAAAGTGCAATATGTGCCATGTAAGAAAGCTAACGTTTAAGTTCCTTGCTCAGAACATGAGAACATATGAAAGCTGGTGGTTCCTTTTAACATGAGTCTTCAATATTCCCAGGTAAGAAGTTTTAGGTTGTAGTTATTATAGGAATTATAGGACTATTTCTCTCTATACCATTAGTATTTCATTAACCATTGACTATTGGATGTTCTTATAGGCACTTTAGTATTGCCAGTGTAACCGTATAGCTTCCATCCCTCTCCTCGCTCCTACCTGGGCTTGAACCAGGAACACGACGACAACAGCCACCCTCAAAGCAGCGTTACCCATGCAGAGCAAGGGGGAAAAACTACTCCAAGTCTCAGAGCGAGTGACGTTTGAAACTCTATTAGCACCCCGCTAACTAGCTAGCCATTTCACATCGGTTACACCAGCCTCATCTCGGGAGTTGATTGGCTTGAAGCACAGCGAAGAGCTTCTGGCAAAGCGCAGGAAAGTGCTGTTTGAATGAATGCTTACGACCCTGCTGCTGCCTACCACCGCTCAGTCAGACTGCTCTATAAAATCATAGACTTAGTTATAACATAATAACACACAGAAATACGAGCCTTAGGTCATTAATATGGTCGAATCCGGAAACTATTATCTCGAAAACAAGACGTTTATTCTTTCAGTGAAATACGGAACCGTTCCATATTTTATCGAACGGGTGGCATCCATAAGTCTAAATATTGCTGTTACATTGCACAACCTTCAATGTTATGTCATAATTACGTAAAATTCTGGCAAATTAGGCGGCCCAAACTGCTGCATATACCCTGACTCTGCGTGCAATGAACGCAAGAGAAGTGACACAATTTCACCTGGTTAATATTGCCTGCTAACCTGGATTTCTTTTAGCTAAATATGCAGGTTTAAAAATATATACTTCTGTGTATTGATTTTAAGAAAGGCATTGGTGTTTATGGTTAGGTACACATTGGAGCAACGATACACACTGCATCGATTATATGCAACGCAGGACACGCTAGATAAACTAGTAATATCATCAACCAATCAACCACGTATAGTTAACTAGTGATTATGATTGATTGATTGTTTTTTTATAAGATAAGTTTAATGCTAGCTAGCTAGCTAGCAACTTACCTTGGCTTCTACTGCATTCGTGTAACAGGCAGACTCCTCGTGGAGTGCAATGTAATCAGGTGGTTAGAGCGTTGGACTAGTTAACTGTAAGGTTGCAAGATTGAATCCCCCGAGCTGACAAGGTAAAAATCTATCGTTCTGCCCCTGAACGAGGCAGTTAACCCACCGTTCCTAGGCCATCATTGAAAACAAGAATGTGTTCTTAACTGACTTGCCTCGTTAAATAAAGATTAAATAAAGGTGTAAAAAAAATATTTTAAAATCATAAAATCGGCCAAAACGGTGTCCAAAAATACCGATTTACGATTGTTATGAAAACTTGAAATCGTCCCTAATGAAATCGGCCATTCCGATTAATCGGTCGACCTCTAGTACCGTCACACCACTGAGCCGTATCGTACAGAACCGTGAGTTTTGTGAACCGTGAAACACACGGTGCGGTACGATACCGCGACACCACAGTACCGTTCGGTACGATACGGTTTAGGGACATCAACAATATCTATACACACACTACCGGTCAAAAGTTTTAGAACACCTACTCATTCAAGGGTTTTCATTTGACTATTTTCTACATTGTAGAATAACAGTGAAGACATCAAAACTATGAAGTAACTCATATGGAATCATGTAGTAACCACAAAAGTGTTAAACAAATCAAAATATCTTTTATATTTGAGATTCTTCAAAGTAGCCAGCCGTTACCATGACAGCTTTGCACACGCTTGGCGTTCCCTCAACTAGCATCATGAGGTAGTTTACCTGGAATTCATTTCAATTAACAGGTGTGCCTTGTTAAAAGTTAATTTATGGAATGTATGTATTTCTTAACCTCTTGGGGCTAGGGGGAACTATTTTCATTTTTGGAAAAATAACGTTACCAAAGTAAACAGGCTATTTCTCAGGACCAGATGCTAGAATATGCATATAATTGACAGCTTAGGATAGAAAACACTCTAAAGTTTCCAACACTGTAAAAATATTGTCTGTGAGTATAACAGAACTGATATTGCAAGCGAAAGCCTGAGAAAAATCCAATCAGGAAGTGACTCTTATTTTGAAACATCTGTGTTCCTATGCATCCCTATTGACCATTGAAAGGGATATCAACCAGATTTTTCTATGGCTTCCCTAATGTGTCTACAGCCTTTAGACATAGTTTCAGGCTTTTATTTTGAAAAATGAGCGTGAACGACAACATTGCGTCAGTGGTCAGGTGGTGGATCTCAGAGTGATTTGTGCGTAATAGACAAAGGCGGCCATTGTTCCTCTCACTCCTACTGAAAAGCCAATTGTCCCGGTTGATATATTATCGAATAGATATTTGAAAAACACCTTGAGGATTGATTATAAAAAAACGTTTGCCATGTTTCTGTCGATATTATGGATCTAATTTGTAAATTTTTTCGGCGTTGTCGTGACCGCAATTTCCGGTGGATTTCTCAACAAAACGTGAACAACAAAAGGAGGTATTTCAGCTATAAAAATAATCTTTATGGAACAAAATGAACATTTGCTGTCTAACTGGGAGTCTCGTGAGTGAAAACATCCGAAGCTCATCAAAGGTAAACGATTTAATTTGATTGCTTTTCTGATTATCGTGACCAAGCTTCCTGCCAGTACGGTTTATATATTAGGTGTTCCACTATACAGTTAATCTGATATTCTATAAGAGGAACAGGAGCTCCACTAAACTGTTGATCTGATAAGAGGAACAGGAGCTCCACTATACTGTTGATCTGATATAAGAGGAACAGGAGCTCCACTATACTGTTGATCTGATATAAGAGGAACAGGAGCTCCACTATACTGTTGATCTGATATTCTATAAGAGGAACAGGAGCCCCACTATACTGTTGATCTGATATAAGAGGAACAGGAGCTCAAATTTCTGCCCTGCTTGAGCTGCCCCGGTCATCTGTATGTGCTGTTATTGTGAAGTGGAAACGTCTTGGAGCAACAATGGCTCAGCCGCGAAGTGGTAGGCCACGCAAGCTCACAGGACAGGACCGCAGAGTGCTGAAGCAAGTAGCACATAAAAATCGTCTGTGCTCGATTGCAACACTCACTACTGAGTTCCCAACTGCCTCTGGAAGCAAGGTCAACACAATAACTGTTCGTAGGGAGCGCCATGAAAGGGTTTCCATGGCCGAGCAGCCGCACACAAGGCTAAGATCACCATGCTCAATGCCAAGCGTCGGCTGGAGTGGTGTAAAGCTCACCGCCATTGGACTGTGGACCGTTGGCTGGAGTGGTGTAAAGCTCGTCCCCATTGGACAATGGAGCGTTGGCCCGAGTGGTGTAAAGCTTGTTCCCATTGGACTGTGGAGCGTTGGCCCGAGTGGTGTAAAGCTCGTCCCCATTGGCCCGAGTGGTGTAAAGCTCGTCCCCATTGGCCCGAGTGGTGTAAAGCTCGTCCCCATTGGCCCGAGTGGTGTAAAGCTCGTCCCCATTGGCCCGAGTGGTGTAAAGCTCGTCCCCATTGGCCCGAGTGGTGTAAAGCTCGTCCCCATTGGCCCGAGTGGTGTAAAGCTCGTCCCCATTGGCCCGAGTGGTGTAAAGCTCGTCCCCATTGGCCCGAGTGGTGTAAAGCTCGTCCCCATTGGCCCGAGTGGTGTAAAGCTCGTCCCCATTGGCCCGAGGGGTGTAAAGCTCGTCCCCATTGGCCCGAGGGGTGTAAAGCTCGTCCCCATTGGCCCGAGGGGTGTAAAGCTCGTCCCCATTGGCCCGAGTGGTGTAAAGCTCGTCCCCATTGGCCCGAGTGGTGTAAAGCTCGTCCCCATTGGCCCGAGTGGTGTAAAGCTCGTCCCCATTGGCCCGAGTGGTGTAAAGCTCGTCCCCATTGGCCCGAGTGGTGTAAAGCTCGTCCCCATTGGCCCGAGTGGTGTAAAGCTCGTCCCCATTGGCCCGAGTGGTGTAAAGCTCGTCCCCATTGGCCCGAGTGGTGTAAAGCTCGTCCCCATTGGCCCGAGTGGTGTAAAGCTCGTCCCCATTGGCCCGAGTGGTGTAAAGCTCGTCCCCATTGGCCCGAGTGGTGTAAAGCTCGTCCCCATTGGCCCGAGGGGTGTAAAGCTCGTCCCCATTGGCCCGAGGGGTGTAAAGCTCGTCCCCATTGGCCCGAGGGGTGTAAAGCTCGTCCCCATTGGCCCGAGGGGTGTAAAGCTCGTCCCCATTGGCCCGAGTGGTGTAAAGCTCGTCCCCATTGGCCCGAGTGGTGTAAAGCTCGTCCCCATTGGCCCGAGTGGTGTAAAGCTCGTCCCCATTGGCCCGAGTGGTGTAAAGCTCGTCCCCATTGGCCCGAGTGGTGTAAAGCTCGTCCCCATTGGCCCGAGTGGTGTAAAGCTCGTCCCCATTGGCCCGAGGGGTGTAAAGCTCGTCCCCATTGGCCCGAGGGGTGTAAAGCTCGTCCCCATTGGCCCGAGGGGTGTAAAGCTCGTCCCCATTGGCCCGAGGGGTGTAAAGCTCGTCCCCATTGGCCCGAGTGGTGTAAAGCTCGTCCCCATTGGCCCGAGTGGTGTAAAGCTCGTCCCCATTGGCCCGAGTGGTGTAAAGCTCGTCCCCATTGGCCCGAGTGGTGTAAAGCTCGTCCCCATTGGCCCGAGGGGTGTAAAGCTCGTCCCCATTGGCCCGAGGGGTGTAAAGCTCGTCCCCATTGGCCCGAGGGGTGTAAAGCTCGTCCCCATTGGCCCGAGTGGTGTAAAGCTCGTCCCCATTGGCCCGAGTGGTGTAAAGCTCGTCCCCATTGGCCCGAGTGGTGTAAAGCTCGTCCCCATTGGCCCGAGTGGTGTAAAGCTCGTCCCCATTGGCCCGAGTGGTGTAAAGCTCGTCCCCATTGGCCCGAGTGGTGTAAAGCTCGTCCCCATTGGCCCGAGGGGTGTAAAGCTCGTCCCCATTGGCCCGAGGGGTGTAAAGCTCGTCCCCATTGGCCCGAGGGGTGTAAAGCTCGTCCCCATTGGCCCGAGGGGTGTAAAGCTCGTCCCCATTGGCCCGAGTGGTGTAAAGCTCGTCCCCATTGGCCCGAGTGGTGTAAAGCTCGTCCCCATTGGCCCGAGTGGTGTAAAGCTCGTCCCCATTGGCCCGAGTGGTGTAAAGCTCGTCCCCATTGGCCCGAGGGGTGTAAAGCTCGTCCCCATTGGCCCGAGGGGTGTAAAGCTCGTCCCCATTGGCCCGAGGGGTGTAAAGCTCGTCCCCATTGGCCCGAGGGGTGTAAAGCTCGTCCCCATTGGCCCGAGGGGTGTAAAGCTCGTCCCCATTGGCCCGAGGGGTGTAAAGCTCGTCCCCATTGGCCCGAGGGGTGTAAAGCTCGTCCCCATTGGCCCGAGGGGTGTAAAGCTCGTCCCCATTGGCCCGAGGGGTGTAAAGCTCGTCCCCATTGGCCCGAGGGGTGTAAAGCTCGTCCCCATTGGCCCGATGGGTGTAAAGCTCGTCCCCATTGGCCCGAGTGGTGTAAAGCTCGTCCCCATTGGCCCGAGTGGTGTAAAGCTCGTCCCCATTGGCCCGAGTGGTGTAAAGCTCGTCCCCATTGGCCCGAGTGGTGTAAAGCTCGTCCCCATTGGCCCGAGTGGTGTAAAGCTCGTCCCCATTGGCCCGAGTGGTGTAAAGCTCGTCCCCATTGGCCCGAGTGGTGTAAAGCTCGTCCCCATTGGCCCGAGTGGTGTAAAGCTCGTCCCCATTGGCCCGAGTGGTGTAAAGCTCGTCCCCATTGGCCCGAGTGGTGTAAAGCTCGTCCCCATTGGCCCGAGTGGTGTAAAGCTCGTCCCCATTGGCCCGAGTGGTGTAAAGCTCGTCCCCATTGGCCCGAGTGGTGTAAAGCTCGTCCCCATTGGCCCGAGTGGTGTAAAGCTCGTCCCCATTGGCCCGAGTGGTGTAAAGCTCGTCCCCATTGGCCCGAGTGGTGTAAAGCTCGTCCCCATTGGCCCGAGTGGTGTAAAGCTCGTCCCCATTGGCCCGAGTGGTGTAAAGCTCGTCCCCATTGGCCCGAGTGGTGTAAAGCTCGTCCCCATTGGCCCGAGTGGTGTAAAGCTCGTCCCCATTGGCCCGAGTGGTGTAAAGCTCGTCCCCATTGGCCTGAGTGGTGTAAAGCTCGTCCCCATTGGCCTGAATGTTATGTTTGCCGAGTATTACTTTGTGGATGCTAATCACCCATTTAGTATGTGTTATTAAATCACAATTTGTATTATATGTTACAAATTTGTTATGAATTTGCAAAACAAACTATATGTTACAATTTTTTTATTTTATTATAATGATATGTTACGAATTCTAGCTAGGTGGCTAATGTTAGCTAGGCTAGGGGTTAAGGTTACATGTAGGAGTAAGGTTGAAGGGGATTGGGGAAGGGTTTTGCTAACATGCTAAGCAGCTAGGTGGCTAACGTTAGCTAGGCTAGGGGTTAAAGGTTAAATGTAGGAGTTAGGTTAAAGGGGATTGGGGAAGGGTTAGCTAACATGCTAAGCAGTTGTAAAGTAGCAAAAAAAATGTAAGTAGTTGAAAAGTTGACTGTGATTCGAACTCACAACCTTTGGGTTGCTAGGCGTTTGTGTTTACATCAATAAATGATCTCTTCTCTAGCCTTTCTTTTTTGGTTTTGAGAGAGTAGAGGTTCCATCCTACCTGGAGTAGGATCCTTTAGGGTTAAAGTAGTGGGTTGGTGTAGGATCCTATAGGGTTAAAGTAGTGGGATGGGATGGTGTTGGATCCTATAGGGTTAAAGTAGTGGGATGGTGTAGGATCCTTTAGGGTTAAAGTAATGGGATGTGTAGGATCCTTTAGGGTTAAAGTAGTGGGATGGGATGGTGTAGGATCCTTTAGGGTTAAAGTAGTGGGATGGGATGGTGTAGGATCCTTTAGGGTTAAAGTAGTGGGATGGGATGGTGTTGGATCCTTTAGGGTTAAAGTAGTGGGATGGTGTAGGATCCTTTAGGGTTAAAGTAGTGGGATGGTGTAGGATCCTTTAGGGTTAAAGTGGTGGGATGGTGCAGGATCCTATAGGGTTAAAGTAGTGGGATGGTGTAGGATCCTATAGGGTTAAAGTAGTGGGATGGTGTAGGATCCTTTAGGGTTAAAGTAGTGGGATGGTGTAGGATCCTTTAGGGTTAAAGTGGTGGGATGGTGCAGGATCCTATAGGGTTAAAGTAGTGGGATGGTGTAGGATCCTTTAGGGTTAAAGTAGTGGGATGGTGTAGGATCCTTTAGGGTTAAAGTAGTGGTATGGGCTGGTGTTGGATCCTTTAGGGTTAAAGTAGTGGGATGGTGTAGGATCCTTTAGGGTTAAAGTAGATGGGCTGGGATGGTGTTGGATCCTTTAGGGTTAAAGTAGTGGGATGGGATGGTGTAGGATCCTTTAGGGTTAAAGTAGTGGGATGGTGTAGGATCCTATAGGGTTAAAGTAGTGGGATGGTATTGGATCCTATAGGGTTAAAGTAGTGGGATGGTGTAGGATCCTATAGGGTTAAAGTAGTGGGATGGGATGGTGTTGGATCCTATAGGGTTAAAGTAGTGGGATGGTGTAGGATCCTTTAGGGTTAAAGTAGTGGGATGGTGTAGGATCCTTTAGGGTTAAAGTAGTGGGATGGTGTAGGATCCTTTAGGGTTAAAGTAGTGGGATGGGATGGTGTAGGATCCTATAGGGTTAAAGTAGTGGGATGGTGTAGGATCCTTTAGGGTTAAAGTAGTGGGATGGTGTAGGATCCTTTAGTGTTAAAGTAGTGGGATGGTGTAGGATCCTTTAGGGTTAAAGTAGTGGGATGGTGTAGGATCCTATAGGGTTAAAGTAGTGGGATGGTGTAGGATCCTTTAGGGCCAAAGTAGTGGGATGGTGTAGGATCCTTTAGGGTTAAAGTAGTGGGATGGTGTAGGATCCTTTAGGGTTAAAGTAGTGGGATGGGATGGTGTAGGATCCTATAGGGTTAAAGTAGTGGGATGGTGAAGGATCCTATAGGGTTAAAGTAGTGGGATGGTGTAGGATCCTTTAGGGTTAAAGTAGTGGGATGGTGTAGGATCCTATAGGGTTAAAGTAGTGGGATGGTGTAGGATCCTTTAGGGTTAAAGTAGTGGGATGGTGTAGGATCCTATAGGGTTAAAGTAGTGGGATGGTGTAGGATCCTTTAGGGTTAAAGTAGTGGGATGGTGTAGGATCCTTTAGGGTTAAAGTAGTGGGATGGTGTAGGATCCTTTAGGGTTAAAGTAGTGGGATGGTGTAGGATCCTATAGGGTTAAAGTAGTGGGATGGTGTAGGATCCTATAGGGTTAAAGTAGTGGGATGGTGTTGGATCCTATAGGGTTAAAGTAGTGGGATGGTGTAAGATCCTATAGGGTTAAAGTAGTGGGATGGTGTAGGATCCTATAGGGTTAAAGTAGTGGGATGGGATGGTGTAGGATCCTATAGGGTTAAAGTAGTGGGATGGTGTAGGATCCTTTAGGGTTAAAGTAGTGGGATGGTGTAGGATCCTTTAGGGTTAAAGTAGTGGGATGGTGGGTTTTGGGGGATAGTGTATGTAGTGTATAGTGGATGGTGTATAGCTGCAGGGTTAAAGTAGTGGGATGGGATGGTGGTTTTGGGGGATAGTGTATATAGTGTATAGTGGATGGTGTATAGCTGCAGGGTTAAAGTAGTGGGATGGGATGGTGGGTTTTGGGGGATAGTGTATGTAGTGTATAGTGGATGGTGTATAGCTGCAGGGTTAAAGTAGTGGGATGGGATGGTGGTTTTGGGGGATAGTGTATGTAGTGTATAGTGGATGGTGTATAGCTGCAGGGTTAAAGTAGTGAGATGGGATGGTGGTTTTGGGGGATAGTGTATGTAGTGTATAGTGGATGGTGTATAGCTGCAGGGTTAGATGGTGGTGCCATTTACATTTTTCCTCATTCCCGTTTTTTGGGGGAGACCAAAATATGCCAAAACTGCGCTCTGACCTGCGAAAGGCAGCAATATGCAATACAGCGTCTAGTCTGACGAAAAGTCACACGAAGAAGAACAATAACAAGGGTTCAGAGAGCAAGACCTGGACCTGATTGTAACAACAACAACAAAATGTACGACCGTTTTGATAGTGGGAGTGTGACTCTGTTAGCTTGCCCTTTAATTAAACAACAGCTTATGTTTTTAAGACCGTACTTACTGGTGTTAATCCGATCTCCTGTCTCTTCCTCTTCCAATGTGACAGTTATCTCTCCCTTCTCCTTCACTCCCAACACAGTAACCTCCTCTTCCTCTTTCACTGTAACATCCTGCTCTTCCTCTACTTTTGTTACTGTGATATCCTCCTCTTCATTCTCCTCTTTCACGACAACGTTCAGCCACAGACCCTCTTTCTCCGTCCAGCAGACCCCCTCTTCTTCATCAGGAGGCGAGTAGCTTGGTGAACTCATGGTCGGGGGGTGATAGCTAACAGTTAGCTAACAAGGCTAATGCTAACTTAACCAGCCAGCTACCGTTAGCTAACTAATAACAACGTAAATATGCAATGAAATTATATAATTAGCTAGATTGACAGAAGTGTGTTCAAAACACAGTGGCTAACATACATTAAAGCGGGTTAATATTTCGGCTAGCAAGCTACCAAGGTGGTTGACCAGTTTCCAATGAACTATAAAATAACGTGGCTGGGTTGTCACTAGTTACCACAGCCACAAAGTCAGAATTGGCTTCGGTAAAAATAAGAAAAATACAAATAGTAATTTTTATTTTTGGGTCTTAATTTAAAAGTTAGGGTTGGACATAAGGTTATTAATGTTGTTAAGATTAGGTTTAAATCGTTTTTTTTTTAAATCTGATTTTTAATAGAAGAGAGGATGTAGAAATGGGCGTGGTTTACGTCTTTGTGACTGTGGTAACTAGTGTCGACCGAATAGCTTGTTGTTGAAGAAGCGTCCGGTCTACTTGCGCCTGACTCCCGGGGAAGACCTGCCTGAAACACACACATCGCCGTCTGCTGACCGGAGTGTGTAACGCAGTTTGAGGGAAAGTTTTTAAAATGTATTTTCAAACAAAAAGTTAATCATTTTTTTCAACGATTTTATTTTCAAGAATTATTTATAGAGGGAACCACAAAATTCAAATTGAACATTTAGACTGGGATCGCTCCACTTAGTCGACTCATTGCAGTTCTTTACGGAAGCCCTCTCTCAACACAGTAGCAGTTCTCTACGGAACCTCTAAAGCTACATTTTTAAATAATATGTAAAGTTATATGTAGAACCTAGTCCCCAAGCCTGACATGTTGCATGTTATGAAGGTGGACTTGGTGGCGTTTATTGCATTGGTAAACAAGTGCACAGCGCAAACAGAGAGAAAACACATTTTTCTTGGATTTATCATTGTGAGTGCGACTGAGCACATCACAGGGAATCCTGCCGATGAATGCTTCGTCCTGACCGGCAGCTGAGCCTGTGACACCTTAAAGTTGGTTAGAGTTCCGATATTCGCTAGACAGTCAGACCTTTAAACTTCGCAAACGATGTGACCTTCATACTTCAGGTTAGCCTCTGTTAGGAAAGACATTCTACAGGTATTTTCCCGATTCCTCCCCGAGTTTCATACTCACACGGCAACAGCTCAAGCATTCTGGTGCACCATCAAAAGCAACTAGTTAGGGACCGTCAACAAAGTGCATGATCACAATATTCAAATGTCAATAGCTCTTCGACCACTTGACTTAGCAACCTAATTTCAATAGTCCATTATTCCTTACTTAGAGAGGCATGTTGCATACTCTTGGGATTTCTCATACAATTATTCAAATTTGTAGATATATACACTACCAGCCAAATGTTTGGACACACCTACTCATTCAAGGGTTTTTCTTTATTTGTACTATTTTCTACATTGTAGAATAATTGTGAAGACATCAAAACTATGAGAACACATATGGAATCATGTAGTAACCAAAACAAGTGTTAAACAAATCGAAATATATTTGAGATTTTTCAAAGTGGCCACCATTTGCACTTGATAACAGAGTTGCACACTCTTGAGATTCTCTCAACCAGCTTCACCAGGAATTATTTGCCAACAGTCTTGGAAGGAATTCCCACATATGCTGAGTACTTGTTGGCTGCTTTTCCTTCAGTCTGCGGTCCAACTCGTCCCAAGCCATCTCAATTGGGTTGAGGTCGGGTGATTGTGAAGCAGCACTCCCTCACTCTCCTTCTTGGTCAAATTGTCCTTACACAGCCTGGAGGTGTGTTGGGTCATTGTCCATTTGAAAAACAAATGATAGTCCCACTAAGCGCAAACCAGATGGAATGGCATATAGCTGCAAAATACTGTGGTATCCATGCTGGTTAAGTGTGCCTTGAAATCTAAATAAATCACTGATAGTGTCAACAGCAAAGCACCCCACACCATCACACCGCCTCCTCCATGCTTCACGGTGGGAAATAGACATGCAGATATCATCCGTTCACCTCTGCATCTCACGAAGACACGGCGGTTGGAAAGGACAGATTTCCACCGGTCTAATGTTCATTGCTCATGTTTCTTGGCCCAAGCAAGTCTCCTCTTATTACTGGTGTCCTTTAGTAGTGGTATCTTTGCAGCAATTCGAACATGAAGGCCTGATTCACACAGTCTCCTCTGAACAGTTGATGTTGAGATGTTACTTGAACTCTGTGAAGCACTTATTTGGGCTGCAATTTCTGAGGCAGGTAACTCTAATGAACTTATCCTCTGGGTCTTCCTTTCCTGTGGCTGTCCTCATGAGAGCCATTTTCATCATATTGCTTGATTGTTTTTTCCTACTGCACTTGAAGAAACTTTGAAAGTTCTATACATTTTTCAGAATTGACTGAACTTCATGTGATGATGGCCTGTTGTTTGGTCTTTCACCAAATCACCCCTACCTTGTCACAACACAACTGATTGGCTCAAACGCATTAAGAAGGAAAGAAATTCCACAAATTAACTTTTAACAGACACACCTGTTAATTGAAATGCATTCCAGGTGACTACCCCATGAAGCTGGTTGAGAGAATGCCAAGATTGTGCAAAGCTGTCATCAAGGCCAAGGGTGGCTACTTTGAAGAATTTAAAATGTGACATATTTTTCAGTTCTATTTTTTGTTTCATCAGACCAGAGGACATTTCTCCAAAAAGTACAATCTATGTCCCCATGTCCTTGCTGCGTGTCGATATTGGACTCGTTTTACTGTGGATATAGATACTTTTGTACCTGTTTCCTCCAGCATCTTCACAAGGTCCTTTGCTGTTGTTCTGGGATTGATTTTTCACTTTTCACACCAAAGTACGTTCATCTCTAGGAGACAGAACAGGTCTCCTTTCTGAGCAGCATGATGGCTGCGTGGTCCTATGGTGTTTATACTTGTAAAACTATTGTTTGTACAGATGAATGTGGTACCCTCAGGCATTTGGATATTTGGAAATTGCTCCCAAGGATGAACCAGACTTGTGGAGGTCTACAATTTTTTTTCTGAGGTGTTGGCTTATTTCTTTTGATTTTCCCACGATGTCAAGCAAAGAGGCACCAAGAGTTTGAAGGTAGGCCTTGAAATACATCCACAGATACACCTCCAATTGACCCAAATGTTGTCAATTAGCCTATCAGAAGCTTCTAAAGCTATGACATCATTTTATGGAATTTTCAAAGCTGTTTAAAGGCACAGTCAACTTATTGTATGTAAACTTCTGACCCACGGGAATTGTGATACAGTGAATTATAAGTGAAATAATCTGTCTGTAAACAATTGTTGGACAATTTATGTCATGCACAAAGTAGATGTCCTAACCGACTTGCCAAAACTATAGTTTAACAAGAAATGTGTGGAGTGGTTGAAAAACGTGTTTTAATGACTCCAACCTAAGTGTATGTAAACTTCCTCTCTTCAACTGTATGTGTACACACAAATATATACAGTATGCACATTTGCAAAAAGATGTTGAGTCTTTACTAGGGGCCACCTCTCTCAGCTTCATGACCACAGACAGATGTTGAGTCTTTACTAGGGGCCACCTCTCTCAGCTTCATGACCACAGACAGATGTTGAGTCTTTACTAGGGGCCATCTCTCTCAGCTTCATGACCACAGACAGATGTTGAGTCTTTACTCGGGGCCACCTCTCTCAGCTTCATGACCACAGACAGATGTTGAGTCTTTACTAGGGGCCACCTCTCTCCGCTTCATGACCACAGACAGATGTTGAGTCTTTACTAGGGGCCACCTCTCTCAGCTTCATGACCACAGACAGATGTTGAGTCTTTACTCGGGGCCACCTCTCTCAGCTTCATGACCACAGACAGATGTTGAGTCTTTACTAGGGGCCACCTCTCTCAGCTTCATGACCACAGACAGATGTTGAGTCTTTACTAGGGGCCACCTCTCTCAGCTTCTAGCTTTGTGACTACAGAGAGAGGGGAAATGTCAATCATTTCAAGCCTAGTTGAATACTCATGGACACGACTGACAACAATAACAAAACAGAATAAATGTAATTTTTTTTCTCTCTCTCTCACACACACACACACACACACACACACACACACACACACACACACACACCTTTCCTCTGTATAATCATGGGAAGGGCTACAGAATCAGTGTTAAGTTCAAGACAGCCAATAAGAGTGAGTCATGATTCAGTGATACCATTGACTGAGTGATTCAGTGAATCAGTGATACAGTTTATTCAGTGATTCAGTTATCCCATTGACTCAGCGATTCAGCGATAGTTTATTCAGTGATTCAGAGATACCATTGACTCAGTGACTCAGTGAATCAGTTAATTCAGTGATTCAGTTGTTCAACCTTTCCTCACGACTGACTCCACTAAACGGTTCAGTGGTTGCTAGGCCGTCCAGCTCTTCTCCAGTTCCACCAGCTCCATACCTTCACAGTAGGACCGAGGACGCAGCGCCCTCACCTGGACAAACAAACAAACAACAGCTTACCATCTCTCTCTCTTCCTCTGTCTATTTCTCCCTGTCTCTCTCTTCTCCCTCTCTATCTCTTCCTCTGTCTCTTTCTGTCTCTCTCTTCTCCCTCTCTATCTCTACCTCTGTCGCTCTTTCTCCTCTCTCTATCTGTCTCTTCTAACTCTCCCCCTCCAGCCCTAATAGGTTGTAATCTCTAGGTACCTCCCTCCTAATAGGTGGTAATCTGTAGGTACCTCCCTCCTAATAGGTGGTAATCTCTAGGTACCTCCCTCCTAATAGGTGGTAATCTCTAGGTACCTCCCTCCTAATAGGTGGTAATCTCTAGGTACCTCCCTCCTAATAGGTACCGAGGTGGTTCTGTGTGTAGAGGATAGTTGGTGTAGCAGAGGGAAGGGTTGTAGTCTGTAGGTACCGGGGTGGTTCTGTGTGTTGTAGATAGTTGCTGTAGCAGGGGGAAGGGTTGTAATCTGTAGGTACCGGGGTGGTTCTGTGTGTTGTAGATAGTTGCTGTAGCAGGGGGAAGGGTTGTAGTCTGTAGGTACCGGGGTGGTTCTGTGTGTTGTAGATAGTTGCTGTAGCAGGGGGAAGGGTTGTAGTCTGTAGGTACCGGGGTGGTTCTGTGTGTAGAGGATAGTTGGTGTAGCAGAGGGAAGGGTTGTAGTCTGTAGGTACCGGGGTGGTTCTGTGTGTAGAGGATAGTTGCTGTAGCAGGGGGAAGGGTTGTAGTCTGTAGGTACCGGGGTGGTTCTGTGTGTTGTAGATAGTTGGTGTAGCAGGGGGAAGGGTTGTAGTCTGTAGGTACCGGGGTGGTTCTGTGTGTAGAGGATAGTTGCTGTAGCAGGGGGAAGGGTTGTAGTCTGTAGGTACCGGGGTGGTTCTGTGTGTTGTAGATAGTTGCTGTAGCAGGGGGAAGGGTTGTAATCTGTAGGTACCGGGGTGGTTCTGTGTGTTGTAGATAGTTGCTGTAGCAGGGGGAAGGGTTGTAGTCTGTAGGTACCGGGGTGGTTCTGTGTGTTGTAGATAGTTGCTGTAGCAGGGGGAAGGGTTGTAGTCTGTAGGTACCGGGGTGGTTCTGTGTGTAGAGGATAGTTGCTGTAGCAGGGGGAAGGGTTGTAGTCTGTAGGTACCGGGGTGATTCTGTGTGTTGTAGATAGTTGCTGTAGCAGGGGGAAGGGTTGTAGTCTGTAGGTACCGGGGTGGTTCTGTGTGTTGTAGATAGTTGCTGTAGCAGGGGGAAGGGTTGTAGTCTGTAGGTACCGGGGTGGTTCTGTGTGTTGTAGATAGTTGCTGTAGCAGGGGGAAGGGTTGTAGTCTGTAGGTACCGGGGTGGTTCTGTGTGTTGTAGATAGTTGCTGTAGCAGGGGGAAGGGTTGTAGTCTGTAGGTACCGGGGTGGTTCTGTGTGTTGTAGATAGTTGCTGTAGCAGGGGGAAGGGTTGTAGTCTGTAGGTACCGGGGTGGTTCTGTGTGTTGTAGATAGTTGCTGTAGCAGGGGGAAGGGTTGTAGTCTGTAGGTACCAGGGTGGTTCTGTGTGTAGAGGATAGTTGCTGTAGCAGGGGGAAGGGTTGTAGTCTGTAGGTACCGGGGTGGTTCTGTGTGTTGTAGATAGTTGCTGTAGCAGGGGGAAGGGTTGTAGTCTGTAGGTACCGGGGTGGTTCTGTGTGTAGAGGATAGTTGCTGTAGCAGGGGGAAGGGTTGTAGTCTGTAGGTACCGGGGTGGTTCTGTGTGTTGTAGATAGTTGCTGTAGCAGGGGGAAGGGTTGTAGTCTGTAGGTACCGGGGTGGTTCTGTGTGTTGTAGATAGTTGCTGTAGCAGGGGGAAGGGTTGTAGTCTGTAGGTACCGGGGTGGTTCTGTGTGTTGTAGATAGTTGCTGTAGCAGGGGGAAGGGTTGTAGTCTGTAGGTACCGGGGTGGTTCTGTGTGTTGTAGATAGTTGCTGTAGCAGGGGGAAGGGTTGTAGTCTGTAGGTACCGGGGTGGTTCTGTGTGTTGTAGATAGTTGCTGTAGCAGAGGGAAGGGTTGTAGTCTGTAGGTACCGGGGTGGTTCTGTGTGTTGTAGATAGTTGCTGTAGCAGGGGGAAGGGTTGTAGTCTGTAGGTACCGGGGTGGTTCTGTGTGTTGTAGATAGTTGCTGTAGCAGGGGGAAGGGTTGTAGTCTGTAGGTACCGGGGTGGTTCTGTGTGTTGTAGATAGTTGCTGTAGCAGGGGGAAGGGTTGTAGTCTGTAGGTACCGGGGTGGTTCTGTGTGTAGAGGATAGTTGCTGTAGCAGGGGGAAGGGTTGTAGTCTGTAGGTACCGGGGTGGTTCTGTGTGTTGTAGATAGTTGCTGTAGCAGAGGGAAGGGTTGTAGTCTGTAGGTACCGGGGTGGTTCTGTGTGTAGAGGATAGTTGCTGTAGCAGGGGGAAGGGTTGTAGTCTGTAGGTACCGGGGTGGTTCTGTGTGTTGTAGATAGTTGCTGTAGCAGGGGGAAGGGTTGTAGTCTGTAGGTACCGGGGTGGTTCTGTGTGTTGTAGATAGTTGCTGTAGCAGGGGGAAGGGTTGTAGTCTGTAGGTACCGGGGTGGTTCTGTGTGTTGTAGATAGTTGCTGTAGCAGGGGGAAGGGTTGTAGTCTGTAGGTACCGGGGTGGTTCTGTGTGTTGTAGATAGTTGCTGTAGCAGGGGGAAGGGTTGTAGTCTGTAGGTACCGGGGTGGTTCTGTGTGTTGTAGATAGTTGCTGTAGCAGGGGGAAGGGTTGTAGTCTGTAGGTACCGGGGTGGTTCTGTGTGTAGAGGATAGTTGCTGTAGCAGGGGGAAGGGTTGTAGTCTGTAGGTACCGGGGTGGTTCTGTGTGTAGAGGATAGTTGCTGTAGCAGGGGGAAGGGTTGTAGTCTGTAGGTACCGGGGTGGTTCTGTGTGTTGTAGATAGTTGCTGTAGCAGGGGGAAGGGTTGTAGTCTGTAGGTACCGGGGTGGTTCTGTGTGTTGTAGATAGTTGCTGTAGCAGGGGAAAGGTTGTAGTCTGTAGGTACCGGGGTGGTTCTGTGTGTAGAGGATAGTTGCTGTAGCAGGGGGAAGGGTTGTAGTCTGTAGGTACCGGGGTGGTTCTGTGTGTTGTAGATAGTTGCTGTAGCAGGGGGAAGGGTTGTAGTCTGTAGGTACCGGGGTGGTTCTGTGTGTTGTAGATAGTTGCTGTAGCAGGGGGAAGGGTTGTAGTCTGTAGGTACCGGGGTGGTTCTGTGTGTAGAGGATAGTTGCTGTAGCAGGGGGAAGGGTTGTAGTCTGTAGGTACCGGGGTGGTTCTGTGTGTTGTAGATAGTTGCTGTAGCAGGGGGAAGGGTTGTAGTCTGTAGGTACCGGGGTGGTTCTGTGTGTTGTAGATAGTTGCTGTAGCAGAGGGAAGGGTTGTAGTCTGTAGGTACCGGGGTGGTTCTGTGTGTAGAGGATAGTTGCTGTAGCAGGGGGAAGGGTTGTAGTCTGTAGGTACCGGGGTGGTTCTGTGTGTTGTAGATAGTTGCTGTAGCAGGGGGAAGGGTTGTAGTCTGTAGGTACCGGGGTGGTTCTGTGTGTTGTAGATAGTTGCTGTAGCAGGGGGAAGGGTTGTAGTCTGTAGGTACCGGGGTGGTTCTGTGTGTAGAGGATAGTTTAGCAGGGGGAAGGGTTGTAGTCTGTAGGTACCGGGGTGGTTCTGTGTGTTGTAGATAGTTGCTGTAGCAGGGGGAAGGGTTGTAGTCTGTAGGTACCGGGGTGGTTCTGTGTGTTGTAGATAGTTACTGTAGCAGGGGGAAGGGTTGTAGTCTGTAGGTACCGGGGTGGTTCTGTGTGTTGTAGATAGTTGCTGTAGCAGGGGGAAGGGTTGTAGTCTGTAGGTACCGGGGTGGTTCTGTGTGTTGTAGATAGTTACTGTAGCAGGGGGAAGGGTTGTAGTCTGTAGGTACCGGGGTGGTTCTGTGTGTTGTAGATAGTTGCTGTAGCAGGGGGAAGGGTTGTAGTCTGTAGGTACCGGGGTGGTTCTGTGTGTAGAGGATAGTTGCTGTAGCAGGGGGAAGGGTTGTAGTCTGTAGGTACCGGGGTGGTTCTGTGTGTAGAGGATAGTTGCTGTAGCAGGGGGAAGGGTTGTAGTCTGTAGGTACCGGGGTGGTTCTGTGTGTTGTAGATAGTTGCTGTAGCAGGGGGAAGGGTTGTAGTCTGTAGGTACCGGGGTGGTTCTGTGTGTTGTAGATAGTTGCTGTAGCAGGGGAAAGGTTGTAGTCTGTAGGTACCGGGGTGGTTCTGTGTGTAGAGGATAGTTGCTGTAGCAGGGGGAAGGGTTGTAGTCTGTAGGTACCGGGGTGGTTCTGTGTGTTGTAGATAGTTGCTGTAGCAGGGGGAAGGGTTGTAGTCTGTAGGTACCGGGGTGGTTCTGTGTGTTGTAGATAGTTGCTGTAGCAGGGGGAAGGGTTGTAGTCTGTAGGTACCGGGGTGGTTCTGTGTGTAGAGGATAGTTGCTGTAGCAGGGGGAAGGGTTGTAGTCTGTAGGTACCGGGGTGGTTCTGTGTGTTGTAGATAGTTGCTGTAGCAGGGGGAAGGGTGTCCACTGGATGGGTTCTATGGGCCAGCTGCACACTGACAGGTCACTGGCTTTCCCAGAATCCAACACACACTCCGCCAGGCTGACCTCGCTGACCGCCCAGCCGTACTGGGAACTGGAGGGGAGGGAGGGAGGGAGGGAGGGAGGGAGGGAGGGAAGGAGGGAGGGAGGGAGAGAGAGAGAGAGGGAGGGAGGGGGGAACCATGACAACGTTTTATTATAGTTCTCTCTCATACACCTGTGTTACAGTCTGTGTGTGTTCTCTCTGTGTTACAGTCTGTGTGTGTTCTCTCTGTGTTACAGTCTGTGTGTGTTCTCTCTGTGTTACAGTCTGTGTGTGTTCTCTCTGTGTTACAGTATGTGTGTGTTCTCTCTGTGTGTGTGTTCTCTCTGTGTGTGTGTTCTCTCTGTGTGTGTGTTCTCTCTGTGTGTGTTCTCTGTGTGTGTGTGTTCTCTCTGTGTGTGTGTTCTCTGTGTATGTGTTCTCTCTATGTGTGTGTGTTCTCTGTGTGTGTGTTCTCTCTGTGTGTGTTCTCTGTGTGTGTGTTCTCTCTCTGTGTGTTCTCTGTGTGTGTGTGTTCTCTCTGTGTGTGTTCTCTGTGTTACAGTGTATGTGTGTTCTCTCTGTGTGTGTTCTCTGTGTGTGTGTGTTCTCTGTGCTACAGTGTATGTGTGTTCTCTCTGTGTGTGTTCTCTCTGTGTGTGTTCTGTGTGTGTGTTCTCTCTGTGTGTGTTCTGTGTGTGTGTGTGTTCTCTCTGTGTGTGTTCTCTCTGTGTTAGTGTATGTGTGTGTTCTCTGTGTGTGTGTGTGTGTGTGTGTGTTCTCTCTGTGTGTGTTCTTTCTGTGTGTGTGTTCTCTGTCTCTGTGTTACAGTGTATGTGTGTGTTCTCTGTGTGTGTCTGTGTGTGTTCTCTCTGTGTGTGTTCAATCTGTGTGTGTGTTCTCTGTGTTACAGTGTATGTGTGTGTTCTCTCTGTGTGTGTTCTCTCTGTGTGTATTCTCTCTGTGTGTATTCTCTCTGTGTGTGTTCTCTGTGTGTGTGTTCTCTGTTTGTGTGTTCTCTCTGTGTGTGTATTCTCTATGTGTGTGTGTCACCAACTTGTGTGTGTAGACGGTCCTGAGGTGTGTTCTCTCTGTGTGTGTATTCTCTGTGTGTGTGTGTCACCAACTTGTGTGTGTAGACGGTCTTGAGGTGTGTTCTCTCTGTGTGTGTATTCTCTGTGTGTGTGTTCTCTGTGTGTGTGTTCTCTCTGTGTGTGTATTCTCTGTGTGTGTGTGTGTCACCAACTTGTGTGGGTAGACGGTGTTGAGGTGTGTTCTCTCTGTGTGTGTATTCTGTGTGTGTGTGTATTCTCTGTGTGTGTGTGTCACCAACTTGTGTGGGTAGACGGTGTTGAGGTGTGTTCTCTCTGTGTGTGTATTCTCTGTGTGTGTGTATTCTCTGTGTGTGTGTGTCACCAACTTGTGTGTGTAGACGGTCTTGAGGTGTGTTCTCTCTGTGTGTGTATTCTCTGTGTGTGTGTTCTAAGTGTGTGTGTTCTCTCTGTGTGTGTATTCTCTGTGTGTGTGTATTCTCTGTGTGTGTGTGTCACCAACTTGTGTGTGTAGACGGTGTTGAGGTGTGTTCTCTCTGTGTGTGTATTCTCTGTGTGTGTGTGTGTCACCAACTTGTGTGTGTAGACGGTGTTGAGGTGTGTTCTCTCTGTGTGTGTATTCTCTGTGTGTGTGTGTGTCACCAACTTGTGTGTGTAGACGGTGTTGAGGTGTGTTCTCTCTGTGTGTGTGTATTCTCTGTGTGTGTGTGTGTGTCACCAACTTGTGTGTGTAGACGGTGTTGAGGTGTGTTCTCTCTGTGTGTGTGTATTCTCTGTGTGTGTGTGTGTGTCACCAACTTGTGTGTGTAGACGGTGTTGAGGTGTGTTCTCTCTGTGTGTGTGTATTCTCTGTGTGTGTGTGTGCGTCACCAACTTGTGTGTGTAGACGGTGTTGAGGTGTGTTCTCTCTGTGTGTGTGTATTCTCTGTGTGTGTGTGTGTCACCAACTTGTGTGGGTAGACGGTGTTGAGGTGTGTTCTCTCTGTGTGTGTGTATTCTCTGTGTGTGTGTGTGTGTCACCAACTTGTGTGGGTAGACGGTGTTGAGGTGTGTTCCGTTGCCAGGGCAGGTGGAGGCCAGGGACAGCGTATCGTCGTGGTAACAGCAGGTGCGGTCGAGCGCCCTCCGGTGTAGCAACTCGTCGGAGCGGGTGAAGACGGGGTTATCCAACGAGTCAGCTGATCCACCGATGGACCGCCCCCAGAAACGACCTGACAGCTCGTCAAAGTGGTTGAACCTACGGTAGCTAACACACACACACACACACAGGTCAATAAACCACGTTATGTTATGATATCGTACGGTACCTAACACACACACACACACAGGTCAATAAACCACGTTATGTTATGATATCGTACGGTAGCTAACACACACACACACACACAGGTCAATAAACCACGTTATGTTATGATATCGTACGGTAGCTAACACACACACACACACACACAGGTCAATAAACCACGTTATGTTATGATATCGTACGGTAGCTAACACACACACACACACACACACAGGTCAATAAACCACGTTATGTTATGATATCGTACGGTAGCTAACACACACACACACACACACAGGTCAATAAACCACGTTATGTTATGATATCGTACGGTACCTAACACACACACACACAGGTCAATAAACCACGTTATGTTATGATATCGTACGGTACCTAACACACACACACACAGGTCAATAAACCACGTTATGTTATGATATCGTACGGTAGCTAACACACACACACACACACACACACAGGTCAATAAGCCACGTTATGTTATGATATCTATGACAAACACACACACACTCCCTCTGTCGGAAGGGAGACGCCCGTGTTTTCACACCAGAAACAGGAAGTCAGGTTGGACAGGAAGTGCGACGCCAGGAAACAGGGAGGGTCAGTAGAGTTGTTTCTGAAGTAACTTTAGAACCTCGTAGTGGATCAGAGAGAGACGGTACCAACCAGAACAGAGATGGGTTGGATCAGAGAGAGACGGTACCAACCAGAACATAGATGGGTTGGATCAGAGAGAGACGGTACCAACCAGAACAGAGATGGGTTGGATCAGAGAGAGACGGTACCAACCAGAACATAGATGGGTTGGATCAGAGAGAGACGGTACCAACCAGAACAGAGATGGGTTGGATCAGAGAGAGACGGTACCAACCAGAACAGAGATGGGTTGGATCAGAGAGAGACGGTACCAACCAGAACAGAGATGGGTTGGATCAGAGAGAGACAGTACCAACCAGAACAGAGATGGGTTGGATCAGAGAGAGACGGTACCAACCAGAACAGAGATGGGTTGGATCAGATAGAGACGGTACCAACCAGAACAAAGATGGGTTGGATCAGAGAGAGACAGTACCAACCAGAACAGAGATGGGTTGGATCAGAGAGAGACGGTACCAACCAGAACAGAGATGGGTTGGATCAGAGACAGAGGGTACCAACCAGAACAGAGATGGGTTGGATCAGAGAGAGACGGTACCAACCAGAACAGAGATGGGTTGGATCAGAGAGAGAAGGTACCAACCAGAACAGAGATGGGTTGGATCAGAGAGAGACGGTACCAACCAGAACAGAGATGGGTTGGATCAGAGAGAGACAGTACCAACCAGAACAGAGATGGGTTGGATCAGAGAGAGACAGTACCAACAAGAACAGAGATGGGTTGGATCAGAGAGAGAGAGACAGTACCAACCAGAACAGAGATGGGTTGGATCAGAGAGAGACAGTACCAACCAGAACAGAGATGGGTTGGATCAGACACAGAGAGAGAGAGACGGTACCAACCAGAACAGAGATGGGTTTGATCAGAGAGAGACGGTACCAACCAGAACAGAGATGGGTTGGATCAGAGAGAGACAGTACCAACCAGAACAGAGATGGGTTGGATCAGAGAGAGACAGTACCAACCAGAACAGAGATGGGTTGGATCAGAGAGAGACGGTACCAACCAGAACAGAGATGGGTTGGATCAGAGAGAGACAGTACCAACCAGAACAGAGATGGGTTGGATCAGAGAGAGACGGTACCAACCAGAACAGAGATGGGTTGGATCAGAGAGAGACAGTACCAACCAGAACAGAGATGGGTTGGATCAGACACAGAGAGAGAGAGACGGTATCAACCAGAACAGAGATGGGTTGGATCAGAGGTAGACGGTACCAACCAGAACAGAGATGGGTTGGATCAGAGAGAGACGGTACCAACCAGAACAGAGATGGGTTGGATCAGAGAGAGACAGTACCAACCAGAACAGAGATGGGTTGGATCAGAGAGAGACGGTACCAACCAGAACAGAGATGGGTTGGATCAGATAGAGACGGTACCAACCAGAACAGAGATGGGTTGGATCAGAGAGAGACAGTACCAACCAGAACAGAGATGGGTTGGATCAGAGAGAGACGGTACCAACCAGAACAGAGATGGGTTGGATCAGAGACAGACGGTACCAACCAGAACAGAGATGGGTTGGATCAGAGAGAGACGGTACCAACCAGAACAGAGATGGGTTGGATCAGAGAGAGACGGTACCAACCAGAACAGAGATGGGTTGGATCAGAGAGAGACGGTACCAACCAGAACAGAGATGGGTTGGATCAGAGAGAGACAGTACCAACCAGAACAGAGATGGGTTGGATCAGAGAGAGACAGTACCAACAAGAACAG